>NC_086109.1:66875352-67177170 GCF_963921235.1 Mobula hypostoma
GACAATACAACAATCAGGATTGTCCATGGGTTGCTAAAGTGAAAATAAAATAAGGAATTTTTAAAATGTTTTATTTATTACTTTATATTAAAGAACCTTATTTTTATTAAAATGGCATATTTGTGCAAATGTGTGAAAGTGGCAGCAAAGACACTCGCAATTTTCTACAGGTGTACCGTGGACAGCATTCCAACTGGCTGCATCACTGTCTGGTATTGGGGGTGGGGGAGGCATGCTACTACATAGGATCGAAATAAGTTGCAGAAAGTTGTAAACTTAGCTCCATTGTGAGCACTATCCTCGACGGTATCCAGGACATCTTCAAGGAACAATGTCTCAAGAAAGTGGCATCCATTATCAAGGACCTCAATCAGCCAAGTCATGCCTTGTTCTCATTGCTACCTTCAGGAAGGAGGTACAGAAGCCTGAAGGCACACACTCAGTGATTCAGGAACAGCTTTTTTCCCTCCAACATCCAATCTTTAAATGGGCATTGAATCCATGAAGTCCTCCTCACTACTTTTTTATTTCCATTTTTAACTACTTACTTAATTTAACTATTTAGTATATATATTCTTACTGTAATTCACAGTTTTTTCTATTATTATGTATTGCATCGTACTGCTGCTGCAAAGACAACAAATTTCATGACATAATCCATTGATATTAAACTTAATAATATCAATACTGTAAGTAGTAAAGTCAATTCAATTCAATGATTCTGATATCAACTAGCAAGACTCTTTAAGGAAGAAAATATCTAATCAAATACGATACCAAGGTATATGAGGAGATATAAAAAGGAAGTTCAACCAAAGCTGTAGGTTAAAGAAACCGGATTTAAGTGGGAAAAAGAAATTGTATGATGGAGAGGTTTAAATAAATTTTCCAGAGTTTAAGGGCCAGACAGCAAAAAGAATGACAATCATGGTGGAGCAATTGAAGCTGAGTAAAAATGATAGGTTATAACATAAAAGATACACAGCCAGACCACAGGAACAAGCCATTGCTGTCGCTTGTACAGGTGAATGTTTGCAAAGACAGCAAAGTAAAGCTTTCATATTTCTTATAAATTTTACTCTGATTTTGGTTCAGTCTTTTGCTGAAACAGCAATGACTAAAGCGATTCCTCAAAAGGTTCATTCAACATAACACTTTGCAGTTTAATGGACACCCCCCCCCCGCCAATGCTCGATCAAACTGAAGCTTCTATCAAAATGGAGGTGATAATTAGGAAGATTCCCCAGGGAAATTCAATCCCAGCAAATTTTTTAAAGAGGAGTAAATCTCTGCATCAATATGCCTCACAAAGGGCCAAGAATATTGCTCCTAAACTTTAACCAGCTCAACTGGCTGAAAGCACAGATGTGCTAAGGATCAGCTTGGCCTTTGCAATTCTACTGGTTACTGACGACTCTCAACCTTCACGGACCTGCAGACGACAATTAGCTCCAGTTACGCCATCCCTAAGCAAAAAGTCAGAATGAGGAGGGGCAACCTGCTATTCATAAACAACCTTCCATGATCTCTAGACACCTAATAAAGTACTTTTGAAATGGACTCACTGTTTTAACAAGGGGTACGCTGCAGCCATTTTGCATACAGCAGGATTCTGTGAGAAACAATTAAATAATCAACTGAGTACCTAGAATTTTCTTGGTGTGGGGATAAACCGTGCATTTTATTGCCATACAATGGTTCATGAGTCGGGAATAGGTCAGGGCAAGGGTCAGTTGCAGGCAACTTGTGCTGCTGGTTACTGCAGTCTTCGAGTGGGGGGGGAGCAAAAGAGTACATCAGGTGAGTGAATAGAGGTTTGGATGATGGTCAGGTAAGTGCTGTGACCTTGGAAGGGGTAATAAGGGAGTGTGAATAAGGCCAGAAGTTAAAGGTGCTGTCAGTCACATCTCCAGGACTCAGATGGAATCTGACCTTTCATCAGTCCATCTGCAGAGCATGGACCTTGGAAAACGAGACTGTGCTGTGACTGGCCCATCATGGACACACTGTCCATCTAAATCTCTCCTCGCAATCTTCAAGAGGAAGAATACTGTTATACGCAAATGCAAAACAGGGAGCAGCATGTTCTCCCAACTACAACTTAGAATGGAAAAGGCCTGGTCAAATTTCTGGAGTGGTGTGATTTATTCTAAAAAAAACCACTCAGAAAAGACAATTTTCAGACATGCACAGTGTTAAAAAAAAATCAGCACCCCACAACTGAATATCTAGGCAAAGTGTTTGGTGATTCTAGTTATGGGATAAGTATGGCACAGGATGCCTAAGAGACCAGGGTTGCATCTGCCTGAGAAAGCAGGCAGGAGTAGGAAGGAATAAAATGCCCAAGAATCTCAAGAAAACTATTAGCAATTAATAACACAGTATTAGAGGACATTACAGTATAAAATTAAGGTCTTTCAGCTCACTTCCCCACCATTTCCACAGCTCTGCAAAATTCTTTATCATGTTATTACCATTTTCAAGCTCCCAATATATCTGGCAATGACACTTCAGATCCTAAACACTCAATGCATAATAAAAACCTACTTTCCTCATGTCATGTTCAGTTCTTTTGTTCCTAACTTCTCTGCTAATGGGAATAATTTCTCCCTAACTACCATAAATATACTCTTCATTATTCAACTGCCTCTATAAAATTTCCTCTCAACCACCTCTATCCCAAAGAAGACAATCTCAGCATCTCCAATCTATCTACATAACTAAAATTCATCATTATTTCTGTAAATCTCTTCTGCACTCCCTCAAAACCCTTTATATCATTCCTATTGGGTGGTGTCCAGATCAGGACACAATATTCCAGTTGTGGCTGGACCAGCACTTTGCACAGTTTCATCCCAGATTTTGTGCTCCAGGCCTCTCATGATAAAGCTCAGGATCACACAATGCTTTATTATTCATCTCCTTAACCTGCCTACTACTTTCAACAAAGACGCACATCTATCTTCAGATTTCAGGGTGCTTGACTCTTTCGGAGATATGTACCGCTTTTAAAGTTACAGCTCACTGAAGAAGCTCCCCAAGGCAGGCTGATCAGAGTTCCTCACGGTTCTGTCAACAGCAAAGCAGCATTAAACTGACAGTATAATATTTCAGACACAATGCAGGTCCCAGCAACTCTGGCTGTGTTGCAAAGAATATCCGATACAAGGCAATTTAGATTTTAAAACAATTTAATACATACAAATAAACTTATTTTGGTCCAGAGTTAAATTTAAATGTAAATTATACATGCCTGCTAAAATAGAAGCAGGCAGTCTCCGTTTTTTTTCATCAATTAGAAATGTCCCGCGTAACCATCGCCGGTTAAACAAGGCTAAAGAGCTCACTTTCGGTTGGTAACACACGCACACTCGCTTTAATGGACTTTCAACACAACTTCCTCACTTGGCTGTGCACTGGACTGCACAGCCAACAAATTCACATCAACACCCTTACCTGCTGCTGATGGAGGACAACAGATTAAAGAGGTAGGTCACCGGAATTGACACAAGAGATAGCACAAAGACCCTAGTAGCAGAGGAAGCTGTCATGTTTTGCAGAAAAATAGATAATCTTTCCTCTTAACTGCGTTGTTCCTTTTTTTTAAACTCTGCTCACTGTGATTCCGTTATATGAGACTCCGTTGTATAGTCCTGCCTTTTGTCAAGGTTATCACAAAGGAGAACTTGCTCCCACTCCAAGCAGATATGTAACTAACTCTCCTCCTCCCTTCAGAACAGGGAAAAAATATTGCAGGTGGCAAATTACTGTTAATAAATCCTGAAAGCCCGGGCTGTGTGCCGCTTGCAGAGACCGAGGATATGCGTGCAAGACACGGTAGCTGCTGGCGCCGGTCCCTGTTGATGATCACATTCCAGTTTAGCGGTCTGGAGGGCACTTCACATCTCTGAGCGGCAGTGCGGGGCTGTGACTGTGATGTCACTCTCAGCTCAGACCGGAGATCTTCCCGTTCCGCTGTTCCGGGGTTGCTCGAAGGCAGCAGAGTGCAACTGACTTCTGATTTGCATGTTCTTTATTATTTGTTTTTTTTTCTTCCCGAACGTCTTGCCGTCATTGCAACGGTTGTGACCGCCGTAGGGCAAGTGAATCGTGCTACTGCCCTTCTCTCTGTACGCTTCTCAATATGTGACCGAGTAGCAGGTGCTTGTTTATCGAGCTCTCTGAGTCTTTTTTAAGCGTCCCCATCCGCTTAACATTCGCGCAAAGCTAAAACAAAAAGAAAACCCGCAGATGTTGGAAATACGAAATAAAAGTAGAAAATGGCGGAAGCTTTCAGCATCTGTGGAGAAAGCTGTTACCGTTTCAAGTATGACCGGCAGAAATAGATGAAAGTTATGAACATAAAATATTGGCTCTGTTTTTCTCTCTCCTCAGATGCTGCCTGACCTGCTGAGTGTTCCCGGCAGTTTGTGGTTCTATATTTGAAGCATAACTGTGACACAAGAAATTTTGCACTCACGCAAAATGCCGGAGGAACTCAACAGGTCAAGCAGATCAAGCAGTATCAATGGAGGGAATACACAGTCATGTAAAGATCTCGGCCGGAAATATTTACAGCCTATTCTCCTCCATGGGTGCCGCCCAGCCTGCTGACTTCCTCCAGCATTTTGTGGGTGCAGTTTGCTTGTGGGGTTAAGCAAGGAAAACGCAAAAGGTTAATGTATTACACATACAATCTGAGAACTACAGTTGAGACCCGTTGTGGTTGATCTTTCCCTCCTCATGACTTTTCCATATTAACCAAACATCCCTTGATTCTCTTAGTATCTAGATCTCCATGAATCACTATCTTTAATATGTTCAGTGACTGGGTTTCGGCAGCGCCTCTGGCCAGGTAATAGCACATCCAGTTATTTTATTTAGAGATAACCGTACCACCCAGCAACACACCAATTTAACCCTAGCCTAAACACAGGACAATTTACAATGACCAATTAACCTAAAATACTGCTTTGGAATGTGGCAGGAAACCAGAGTACCCGGAGGAGAAGACATGCGTTCTCGGGGAAGGCACACAAGCGCCTTACAGTCAGTGTTGGAAATGAACCCCAAACTCCGACGCTCCAAGCTGTAAGAGTCGTGCTAACCACTACGCTACCATAGCGCCCCATGGTAGCTCTGATTTAAACTGCCTAGTATATTTTCAGCAAAGTGGGATGCAGATATCCTAAAAATTGTACAGTCTTTAGTGGAATTGGTTCTGTTCAAAGGAGGAAATGAAATTATGCAAACCATCCATGTTTCAGCTTAGTAACCAAACTCACAGCCTGTGGTTTCAAGTTATTTGTGCCCATTGAAGGCTGGGCAGGGTGATCCTGGCTCCTGACTGATATCCTATCGGGCACAGCGGGCCGCGTTTGGGTGAGCTGGCCTCAGCTGTTATGTCCCGAGACCCAATCCCTGATGACCTTTGACACCTCGCTGTCTTTCAAAGGCTTTTGGACCATCTTCAAATGCTTCTAGTCATCAGAGACAATTTTTTTTTAAAAATCAAATTTACTTAGATAAACAATTATTTAAAAATGTTAATGGAATGTAAAAATAATTAAAAGGAAAGCCACATGAGTAAAACAATGACTAGTTTCAGTAATAATGACTAACAAACTACCAGATGATCATAAAACCTAGTCAGGATCACTAATACCCATCGAGGAGAAAATCTGCCTTTATTACTTGCTTGGGGCTACATGTGACTCCAGACCAACAATGTGCTTTGTTCTCTGTAATGGCCTATCAGATGAATCATGTGCATTGCATTGAAACAGGAAAAGAATAAAACTTGAGGTGACCCAGACATCGAGTTCACTGATGACAATGCATCATCATTGGTCAAAGTCTTCCTCCGGGGGTCCAGCTGTCTAAATTAGGTGACCTGTTCCACAAACATGGTCAACAGTTTGACATAGTTGTGCTGACAGAATCACATCTTACAGACAAAATGCCAGAATCACTGCTTACATCCTGATCAACATCCTCTCTAATAATTTTTTCAGCTGTGCCGACCAACCAATGCTCTGAGCAGGAAATTTTTACATGGCCTGAAAACTACGCAGCACTTAAAATGTTTTTTTATTGTAATATGCATACTATGAATATTTAGGACAAAATTTGAAAAAAATCGCATACTTTTTATTAATTAATTGAAGGGTATAATGAAATACAGTACAACAAAGAAAATATTACACGTTTCATAAACTTTTTCTCATCTGGCTTCATTCCAGCTGCACGGCAACAAAAGCTACGTGCGCGGGAGCATCTCAGCTACTGTGCAGCCGTGCACCCGCACAGCGTAGAAGGAACAGTGATCCTGATCCACTGGCAGCACACACCCAGCAGAGGTGGCAGAGGGTGTTGGTGGGGGACAGGGAAGGTAGGGGTAGAAGTACAGGTGGAATGAGTAGCTTAAGGCGTCCTTGCTGAACTAGCCTCTGCTCCATGGACTCTATCTACACTTCTCATTGGGCCTCCCGCCACTGTACTCCTCCACATTGAATAGCACTTCAAAGAAACAATAAAAGCTTAAAAGAGGCAAGGACATGTGCACTTTTGTTGGAGGTCTTCGATGTCCTTCAGTAGAACAGCAGTTGACTGCATTGGCTGAAGGGAATAACTGCATCAGAGTTAACCAACATGAAGGATAAACCTATTTGACCTCATCCTCACTAATCTACTTGTGGTTGATGTATCTGCCATTAATGGTATTGGTAGAAACGTCCACTGTATAGTCTTTATGGAAAAAAATACCCATCTTCCTACCTTCGCACCAAAGATATCCTCCATTGTACCATGTGACATTACCACAGTACTAAATGGCATAGACTCATTTTGTGAATAGGCCACACCAGGGAACTCAGTAGTCTAATTGTACTGTAGCAGTTAGCTAGAGGCGCAATTAGTTCTAAAGAGCAAGGTAGATGTTTCCCGGTTCCACTGCCACTAAAAGTCTTAGGCAGATATATATAGCCAGGGTACCTAAGACTTTTGCACAGTATTATAGTAATTTTATGTACTGCACTGTACTGCCACAAAAAAAATAGATTTCCTGACATATGTAAGTGATGATAAATCTGATTCTGATATGGGTCTCTATTGTGGACTGACAGTAGGAAGAGAGCAGGGAGAAGGGAATCATAGCTGGGAAAAAGGGAAGGGAGAGGGGAATCATAGCTGGGAAAAGGGGAAGGAAGAGGGGAATCATGGCTGGGAAAAGGGGAAGGGAGAGGGGAATCATGGCTGGGAAAAGGGGAAGGGAGAGGGGAATCATGGCTGGGTAAAGGGGAAGGGAGAAGGGAATCATGGCTGGGAAAAGGGGAAGGGAGAGGGGAATCATGGCTGGGAAAAGGGGAAGGGAGAGGGGAATCATGGCTGGGAAAAAGGGAAGGGAGAGCGGAATCATGGCTGGGAAAAGGGGAAGGGAGGGGGGATCATGGCTGGGAAAAGGGGAAGGGAGAGGGGAATCATGGCTGGGTAAAGGGGAAGGGAGAAGGGAATCATGGCTGGGAAAAGGGGAAGGGAGAGGGGAATCATGGCTGGGAAAAGGGGAAGGGAGAGGGGAATCATGGCTGGGAAAAGGGGAAGGGAGGGGGGATCATGGCTGGGGAAAGGGGAAGGGAGAGGGGAATCATGGCTGGGAAGAGGGGAAGGGAGAGGGGAAGGAGTGGGAAGCACCAGAGACATTGCGTAATGACCAATAAATTGAGTGTTTTGAATCAAAGGACCTTGCCTGCTGTCTCAGTGCTGGGTGTGTCTGAACCTGCGTCACCACCGCCCCCCCCCACCCATGGCACTCCTGCTCTGCCACCTGTCCCACACCTCTTCCGAGGCGCTCCATCCTAGCTATTCCCAGCTATTTCCAACATCAAGCACTCCTGCCAAACTTACAAACTCATTGTCCGCTCCATGTTGACAAGTACAGTACTGTGCAAAGGTCTTAGGCACCCTGGCTATATATCTGTGCCTATCATCAAACCCTTGGTTCCCATTACACTAAATGCCCTTACCCAACAGAAAAATATCAGCCTCATTTTGATATTTCCAAATGACACCAGTGGCAATAGATAACTGATGGAGAAAGTTCAGAATGTCCATGACATTTTGAATGAAAAAAGGGCTTCCTGATATCATCTCTGGCCAGCCTTTCTCCAATTTCAGGAACACATTTAGGATAGTACCTTGGTGTGCATCAATGTCGGTTCTCTGGAATGATATTGGGACTCTCACTCCCTTAGTTTTCAGAGAATTAGAGTGTGGCCTGAGTGGGGTGTTTACAATGATGAAAGGATTTATAACCCAGCCTCAGAGGGAGAAAGCATGGAGTGAAGACAATCATGAACTTAAATTGAACACGGTGGCATGCTATGCTGATGACTCCCTCTTGTGGGTGAATTCAGGATAGTAGGAACAAGTTTTACAGAAGTCCAAGAATGCAATATCTGATTGTTTTCAAATCCCAATAGCCCGGCGTCAGGCTCATCGTGACAATGTTTCCCAAGCCCTTTTAAAAACACCACAGTCCTGTTTCCCTCGCCCCTATAAACTCGCCGTGGCCCCATTTCTTTTTCTCTGGTTTTAGATGGGATGCACGGTGGAAACCCACATCAAGGACTATAGGAGGTGTATCTGTTTGGGTCATCCGGAGAAACCGGTGGTAGCAGAATATTGCATTCACAATGACGATTGGAATGACTTCGACAGCACAGAACTATTGTGCCATGCCAATGGCTTTTGGGACAGCCTGGTGAAGGAAGCCATTAAAATAAAACTAGAGGAAAAGAACTTTAATGAAGATGAAGGTCTCGCTCCAAGTAAGAAGTGGAATTCAACTGTAAACAAGGTGGCACAGTGGAACCCTAATTGAATGAGGACTAACCAATCAGGAGGGACGGACAACAGGGGCATACCACAAGACTACACTTGCCCATGCGTCATCCTTGATTAAGATGGCAGAGTTTGTCATCGAAACATGGGTTATTATTGATCCCTGTACCCAGCTGGAAGCCCAAGAAAAAGATGAATAAACTCATGAAGTGTTTGTTGTTTATTTCCATATATTCGTATTTCCTTCTGAGGTAAAAGGACGCTATATAGCCCTTCAGATCCATACTGCCTCATAAAGCAGTCCCATTTGGTGTGTCTCCAAACTCACTCACAAATTTCTACAGCTGTACTATGGAGAGGGTTCTAAGTGGAGAGGGAGGGGGGGTGGAGGAAGGGAGAGAATGAGTGGGGGGGATAGAGAGAGAGAGAGAAGGGGTATACAGAGAGCAGGGGGATAGAGAGAGAGAAGGGGATAGAGAGAGAGAAGGGGATAGAGAGGGGGATGGGGATGGGGATAAAGGAGGGATGGGGGATAGAGAGGGGGGATGGGGTACAAAGGGGAATGGAGAGGGGGATAGAGAGAGAGAAGGGGTACAGAGAGAGAAGGGGATAGAGGGGAGGATAGAGAGGGGGAATAGAGAGGGAGATAGAAGGGGGATAGAGAGGGGAGGATAGAGGGGGGATAGAGAGAGGGGGATAGAGAGGGGGATGGGGATAAAGGGGGGATGGGGGATGGGGGATAGAGAGGGGGATGGGGATAGAGAGGGGGCATAGAGAGAGAGGGATGGGGATAGAGAGAGAGATGGGTGTGGAGGGATGGGGGTTCAGAGGGATAGAGGGAGGGGGGTGCAGATGGAGAGAGGGGAGGGTGCAGGGGGACAGGGGGTGTGGGCGGAGGGAGAGAAAGGAGTAGGGCATGGGAGGAGAGAAAGATGCAGATATATGCAGAGAAACTCATGGCAGATAGCTGCTTGTTAAATTTGTTTTGGAAGGAAATTTAAATTAATACTAGCTTCTGAATCAAAATACTGGGAATAAGTAGAATGTGACCAAGAAAAAGATTCAGTGTTAAGATTAAATAATTTGCAAGCTCCGATAAAATAAGAGGCAATGCTCTTTAAGGAACAATCCAATTATGAGAGTGGTGTGAGGCCGCACCCACTTTTACCCTTGTCATATATCCCTTGATATAAATGTTCAGTGGAAATTAATCCTCTTATAACTTTTACTGTTATTTGCTAAGGTTCTTAAGGATATAAAGTTTTTATTGAGTTTTTAATGCACACCCTTTAGTTCATTTTTCTTTTTCCCTTAACTTGGAAACTAATCAAAAAATTCTGTTTGAAGCTGTAAAACACTTTTTTGGCATAGTTTGTGTAGAGGTGCAGCTGAATGTTTGTCTGGTTATATCAAGAGAGAAAGTTTGTCTGGTTAAATGCCCTTAAAAGTTGTTTGCTCAACCAAAACACATCAAAGTTGCTGGCGAATGCAGCAGACCAGGCAGCATCTCTAGGAAGAGGTACAGTCGACGTTTCGGGCCAAGACCCTTTGTCAGGACTAACTGAAGGAAGAGTTAGTAAGAGATTTGAAAGTGGGAGGGGGAGGGGGAGATCCAAAATGATAGGAGAAGACAGGAGGGGGAGGGATGGAGCCAAGAGCTGGACAGGTGATTGGCAAAAGGGATACGAGAGGATCATGGGACAGGAGGCCCAGGGAGAAAGAAATGGGGGAGGGGCAAGGGGTTTAGTCAGAGGGACAGAGGGAGAAAAAGGAGAGAGAGAGAAAGAGTATGTGTATATAAATAAATAATGGATGGGGTACAAGGGGGAGGTGGCGCATTAGCGGAAGTTTGAGAAGTCAATGTTCATGCCATCAGGTTGGAGGCTACCCAAAAGGAATATAAGGTGTTGTTCCTCCAACCTGAGTGTGGCTTCATCTTTACAGTAGAGGAGGCCGTGGATAGACATATCAGAATGGGAATGGGACGTGGAATTAAAATGTGTGGCCACTGGCGGACAGAGCGTAGGTGTTCAGACCCAGTCTGCGTCGGGTCTCGCCAATATATAGAAGGTCACATGGGAGCACTGGACGCAGTATATCACCCCAGCCGACTCACAGGTGAAGTGTCACCTCACCTGGAAAGACTGTCTGGGGCCCTGAATGGTGGTAAGGGAGGAAGTGTAAGGGCATGTGTAGCACTTGTTCCGCTTACAAGGATAAATGCCAGGAGGGAGATCGGTGGGAAGGGATTGGGGCGACGAATGGACAAGGGAGTCGCGTAGGGAGCGATCCCTGCGGAAAGCGGGGGGGGGGGAGAGGGAAAGATGTGCTTAGTGGTGGGATCCCGTTGGAGGTGGCGAAAGATACGGAGAATAATATGTTGGACCCGGAGGCTGGTGGGGTGGTAGGTGAGGACCAGGGGAACCCTATTCCTAGTGGGGTGGCGGGAGGATGGAGTGAGAGCAGATGTGTGTGAAATGAGGGAGATGTGTTTGAGAGCAGAGTTGATGGTGGAGGAAGGGAGGCCCCTTTCTTTGAAAAAGGAGAACATCTCCCTCATCCTGGAATGAAAAGACTCATCCTGAGAGCAGATGCGGTGGAGATGGAGGAATTGCGAGAAGGGGATGGCATTTTTGCAAGAGACAGGGTGAGAAGAGGAATAGTCCAGATAGCTGTGAGAGTCAGTAGGTTTATAGTAGACATCAGTAGGTAAGCTGTCTCCAGAGATTGAGACAGGAAGATCTAGAAAGGGGAGGGAGGTGTCAGAAAAAGACCAGGTAAACTTGAGGGCGGGGTGAAAGTTGAAGGCAAAGTTAATGAAGTCAACGAGCTCAGCATGCATGCAGGAAGCAGCGCCAATGCAGTCGTCAATGTAGCGAAGGAAAAGTGGGGGACAGATACCAGAGTAGGTTTGGAACATAGATTGTTCCACAAAGCCAACAAAAAGGCAGGCATAGCTAGGACTTATACGGGTGCCCATAGCTACACCTTTAGTTTGGAGGAAGCGAGAGAAGCCAAAGGAGAAATTATTAAGAGTAAGGACTAATTCCGCTAGACGGAGCAGAGTGGTGGTAGAGGGGAACTGGTTAGCAAAGTTGTTTGCTGCTTGGTTTCATTATTAGTTTACTCCTATGTTCATTTCTGTGCACAAGGACATTATTTTTAATTTGAACATTCCTTAGTTAATTTTCTAGTCTTTAATTGACCAATGTGGTAAGTTGTTTCATAAACCTTGGACACTAGACCTTAAGACCATAAGACATAGGCCAATTGGCTCATCAAGTCTTCTCTGCCATTCCATCATGGCTGATTTATTACGTCTCAATCCCATTCTCCTGCCTTCTCCATGTGACCTTTGACACCATAACTAATCATGAACCTATCAAGCTCTGCTTTAAATATACTCAATGAGTTGGCCTCCACAGCCATCTGTACCAAGGACTTCCACAGATTCACTACCGTCTGGCTAAAGAAATTTTTCTTATCACTGTTCACTTGTATCCCTCTGTTCTGAGGCTGTGCCCTCTGGTCATGGAGTCATAGAGAAGTACAGCACAGAAACAGGCTTTTTGGCCCGTACAGACCATACCAAAACTATTTAAACTGCCTACTCCCATTGACCCGCCCCAGAACCATAGCCCTCCATACACCTCTCATCTATGTCCTTATCCAAACTTTCCTTAAATGTTGAAATCAAACTCGCATGCGCCACTTGTGCTGGCAGTTCATTCCACAAATTCACAACCCTCTGAGTGAAAAAGTTTCCCCTCATGTTCCCCTTAAACTTCTTACTTTTCACCCTTAACCTATAACCTCTGGTTGTACCCAACCTCAGTGGAAAAGCCTGCTTGCATTTACTGTTATCGATACTGCTTATCATTTTGTTTACCTCTATCAAATCTCCTCTCAATCTTCTACATTCCAAGGAATAAAGTCCTAACCTATTCAATTTTTCCTTACGACTCAGGTCTTCCAGAACCGGCAACAACCTGGTATGGAAGTTGTCCTGTACAAGACCGGAAGAAGCTGCAGAAGATCGTGAACACGGCGCAGCACATCACACAAACCAATCTTCCGTCCTTGGACTCACTTTACACCGCACGCTGTCGGAGCAGTGCTGCCAGGATAATCAAAGATACGACCCACCCAGCCAACACACTTTTCGTCCCTCTTCCCTTCGGGAGAAGGCTCAGGAGCTTGAAGACCCATACAGCCAGATTTGGGAACAGCTTCTTTCCAACTGTGATAAGACTGCTAAACGGATCCTGACCCGGATCTGGACCGTACCCTCCAAATATCCAGACCTGCCTCTCGGCTTTTTTGCACTACCTTACTTTCCATTTTTCTATTTTCTATTTATGATTTATAATTTAAATTTTTAATATTTACTATCGATTTGTAATCCAGGGAGCGGGAAGTGCAGAATCAAATATCGCTGTGATGATTGTACGTTCTAGTATCAATTGTTTGGCGACAATAAAGTATAAAGTAATCCTTGTAAATTTCTTATCTAAATTCAACATAATATCCCATCTCCTGTACTCAATGTATTGAATTATGAAGGACAATGTGACAGAAACTTTCTTTACAACCCTATCTATGTATAACGCCACTTTCAACGAACTAGGGACCTGTATTCCCAGATCCCTTTGCTCTACCACACTTCTCAGGTTTAAGACCAATCCTGGTTGGTCCTACCGAAGTGCAAAACCTCACACTTAACTGCATTAAATTTCATCTGCCATTTTTCAGCCCATTTTTCCAGCTGATGCAGATCCTTCTGCAAGCCATGATGGACTTCCTCACTGTCCAATTATGGTGCCATGCGCAAATTTGCTGATCCAGTTAACCACATTATCAAACAGATCATTATGTAGATGACAAACAACAACGGACCCAGCCCCATTCTCTGTGGCACACCACGAATCACAGGCCTCCAGTCAGAGAGGCAACCATCTACTACCACTCTCTGGCTTCTCCCACAAAGCCAACGTCTAATCCAATTTACTACTTCATCCTGAATGCTGAAGAACTGAACTTTCCTGACCAACCTCCCAAGCCTTGCTAAATTAAAGTCCATGTAGACAACATCACTGCCTTGCCTTCATCCACTTTCCTGATAACTTCCTCAAAAAAACACTATAAGGTTGGTTCGACATGACCTACCACGTACGAAGTCATGTTTACTATCCTTAATCAGTCCATGTATATCCAAATACTTACAGTATATATCTGGTCCCTTAGAATATCTTCCAATAACTTTCCCACAACTGATGTCAGACTCACAGGCCTATAATTTCCTGGTTTATGTTTAGAGTCTTTTTTAAACAGCTGAACAACATTGGCTATTCTCCAATCCTCTGATTCTTCTCCTGTTGCTAAGGATGTTTTAAATATTTCTGCTAGGGTCCTGGCAATTTCTGCACCTGCCTCCCATAAGGTCGAAGAGAACACCTTGTCAGGCCCTGGGGATTTATGCTCCCTGATTTGCTTCAGGGTAGCAAACACCTCCTCCTCTGTGATCTGTACAGGTTTCATAAAGTTGATGCCACTTCACCTCACTCCTACAGACTCTGTATCTGTCTCCTGAGTAAATACAGATGCAAAAAAATTCATATATGATCTCCCCCTTCTGTTTTGGCTCCATACATGGGTTACTATTCTGGTCTTCCAGAGGACCAATTTTGTCCTTTGCAATCCTTTTGCTCTTAACATATCTATAAAATCCCTTAGGGTTCTCCTTCACCTTGTCTGCTAGAGTAACTTCATTCCCTCTTTTAGCTTTCTTGATTTCTTTCTTCAGTGTTCTCTTGTATTTCTCATACTTCATAAGCACTTCGTTTGTTCCTTCTTGCCTATAGCTGTTATGCATCTCCTTTTTTCTCTTAACCAGGTCTTTAATATCTTTTGAAAACCAAGGATCCCTACACTTGTTATCTTTACCTTTTATTCTGACAGACACATACAAGCTTCGTACTCTCAAAATTTAGGTTTTGGACCCCTCCCACTTTCCAAGTGCACCTTTGCCAGAAAACAGCCTGTCCCAATCCACACTTGCCAGATCATTTCTGATGCCATTGAGATTGGCTATTCTCCAATCTAGAATTTCAATCCACAGATCAGATTTACTTTGAGACTAATGGCATTGTGGTCACTGGATGCAAAAATCCTCTCACCTGCCCTGTCTTATTCCCTAGACTCAACCACTATAGCAAACATCCTCTCCACACTCACTCTATCTAGGCCTTTCAATTCAATTGGTTTCAATGAGATTCCCCCCTCATTCTTCCCACATAAACCCTTTCGTTCTTGGCATCATTCTTGTGAACCTCTTCTGGACCCTCTCCAATGCCAGTACATCTTTTCTTAGATGAGGAGCCTAAAACTGTTCACGATACTCCAAGTCCAGTCTGACCAATGCCTTATAAAGCATCAGCATCACATCCTTGCTGTTATATTCTAGTCCTCTCAAAACGAATGCTAACATTGTAATTGCCGTCCTTACCACTAACTCAACTTGCATGTTAACCTTCAAGGAATCCTGCACAAGGAGTTCCAAGCCCCTTTGCACCCCTGATTTTTGAATTATCTCCCCTATTAGGAAATAGTGTATGCATTTATTCCTTGTACCAAAGTGCATGACCATACACTTCCCTACACAATATTGCATCTGCCACTTTTTTTGCCTATTCTTCCAAGCAGTCTTAGTCCTTTTGCAGACTCCCTGCTTCCTCAGCAATATCTGCCCCGCCACCTATCTTCATGTTGTCCACAGGCTTGGCCTCAAAGCTATCAATTCCATCATCCAAATCATTGAAAAGTAGCAGTCCCAACATCATCCATTGTTGATCATCACTAGTCACTGTTAACCAACCAGAAAAGGCCCCCTTTATTCCCACTCTTTGCCTCCTGCCAGTCAGCCAATCTTCTATCCAAGCTCGTATTTTTCTTGTTGTACCATGTGCTCTTATCTTGTTAAGCAGCCTTATGTGCAGCTTCTATAAATCCAAGTGAACAATATCTACTGTATCTCCTTTGTCTTTCCTGCCTCTTATTTCCTCAAAGAATTATAAAAGATTTGTCAGGCATGATTTCCCATTTAGAAAACCAAGCAGATATTTTTCTCTTTTATCATGTGCCTCCAAGACCCCCAAAACCTCATCCAACATAGACACCAACATATTCCCAACCACTAAAATCAGGCTAACTAACCTATAATTTCCTTTCTTCTACCTCCCTCCATTCTTAAGGAGTGGAGTGATTTTTGCAAATTTCCAGTCCTCTGGAAGCATTCCAGTATCTACTGATTCTTGAAAGATCCTTACTAATGCCGCCATAATTTCTTCAGCTACCTCTTTCAGAACCTTGGAGTGCAGACCATCTGGTCCAGGCGACTTATCTACCATCAGACTTTTCAACTTCCTAAGCACCTTCTCCGTAATAATAGCAACCACGTTCACTTCTACCCCCTGATTGTCTTGAATTTCAGGCATACTACTAGTGTCTTTTCACAGTGAAGATTGACACAAAATCCCTATTAGGTTTGACTGCCCTTTGTCTCCCATTACTACCTCTCCAGCATCATTTTCCTGTGGTCCAATAGCCATGCTTGTCTCTCTTTCACTCTCTATAGTATATATCTGGAAAAAAAAACACTTTTGGTGTACTCTTTTATTTTATGGGCTAGCTTTCCTTCATTATTTCATCTTTTCTCCCCTTATGGCTTTCTTAGTTGCCTTCTGTTGGATTTTAAAAACTTCCCTTTCCTCTAACTTCCCATTAATTTTTGCTATATTATATGCACTGTCTTTTCCTTGTATGCTTTCTTTGACTTCCTTTGTCAGACATGATTGGTGCATTTTCATTTAAAAAATTTCTTCATCTTTGTGAAGCATCTATACTGCACCTTCCAAATTGCACCCAAAACTCCAGCAATTGCTGTTCTGTCATCATTCCTGCTAGTATCCCCTTCCGATCAACTTTGGCCAGCTCCTCTTTCATGCCTCTATAATTCCCTTTTCTCTACTGTATTGCCAATACATCTGAGTTTATCTTTTCCCTCTCAAACTGCAAGGTGAATTCCGTTATATTATGATCACTGTCTCTTTTGGGTTCCTTTACCTTAAGCTCCCTATTCAAACCTGGTTCAATAAACAATACCCAATTCAAAATTGCCTTTCCTCCAAGTGTGCTCAACCACAAGCAGCTCGAAAATGTCATCTCATATGCATTCAACGAATTCCTTCTCTTCAGATCCAGCACCAACCTAAGTTTCCCAATCTAACTGTGCATTGAAATTTCCCATGACTATCATAACATTGCCCTTTTTACATGCCTTCTCTACCTCCCATTGTAATTTGTATTTCATATTCTGGCTACTGTTTGGAGGCCTGTAAATAACCCCCATCAGAGTTTTTTTACCCTTGCAGTTTCTTAACTCTACCCACAAGGTTTCTAGACCTTCTAATTCTGTTACCTTTTTCTAAGGATTTAGTTTCACTTTTTACCAACAGAACCATCCCACCATCTCTGCCTACCCACCTGTTCTTTCAATCCTTGGATGTTATGCTCCCAACTCTGATTTCTTTCAGCCATAACTCAGTGATGCCCCCAACGTTGTACCTGCCAATCTCTAACTGCGTTACAATGTTATCTACCTTATTTTGTATGCATTCAAATATAACACCTTCAGTCCTGTGATCATCACCCTTTTCAATCTTGGCCTCCATGTTACACTTCAACTCATCCCACTGACTGCAATTTTGCCCTCTCATTTGCCTGTCCTTCCTCACAGTCTCACTACACACTGCATCTACTTGAATACCAACTGCCCTTTCCTCAGCCCTATCACTCTTGTTTCCATCCTCTTGCCAAATTAGTTTAAACCCTTTCCAACAGTTCTGGCAAACCTGCTCACAAGGATATTAGATTCAGATGTAACCCATCCTTTTGTACAGGTCATACCTCCCCAGTAGAGATCCCAGTGATTCGAAATCTGAGACCCTGTCCCCTACACCATTTCCTCAGCCTTGCATTCATATACCAAATTATCCTACTCTTACCCTCACTGGCACGTGGCATGGACAGCAATTCAGAGATTACTATCTGGAGGACCTGCTTTTCAACTTTCTACCTAGCTTCCTAAATTCACTCTTAAGGAAATCCTCCCATTTCCTACGCATGTCATTGTTCCTAATATGTACCACAACTTCTGGCTGCTCACCCTCCCCTTTAAGAATTCTGTGGACCTGATCCAGGGCATCCCTGACCTTGGCACCTGGGGGGACAAAATCCATCCAAAGCTGTGTACTTATTATTGATGAAAACAATCACAGGGGAAATTCATTCTGGCTGCCTGCTGCCCTTCCCTCTCCTGACAGTCACCCAGGTACCTGCCTCCTATAACTCAGGGCTGACTAACATCTTGGTATCTCCGATCTATCACCTCCTCATTCACCTAAATGAGCTGAGGGTCATTGTGCTGCAGCTCCAGTTCCTTAACACGGTCTCCAAGGAGACATAGCTGAATGTAATTTGTGCAGATGTCATTATCAGGGAGACTGAAGGTCTTCCAGGGTCCCCACATCTCACACAAAGAACATACCATAAGACATGGGAGCAGAATTAGGCCATTCAGCTCATCGAGTATTTCTGACATTCCATCATGGCTGATCCTGGATCCCACTCAACCCCATACACCTGCCTTCTTTGCCATATCCTTTGATGCCCTGACCGATCAGGAAACAATCAACTTCTGCCTTAGTATACCCACAGACTTGGCCTCCACCGCAGCCTGTGGCAGACCATTCTGCAGATTCACTCCTCTGGCTAAAAAAGTTCCTCCTTACCTCTGATCTAAAAGGTCACCCCCCCCCCTCAATTTTGAGCCTGTGCCCTCTAGTTCTGGATACCCCCACTATAAGAAACATCCTCTCCACATCCACCCTATCTAAACCTTTCAACATTTGGTAGGTTTCAATGAGAACCCCCACCCCACCCCGCATTCTTCTAAATTTCAGTGAGTACAGGCCCAAAGCTGCCAAATGCTGCCAGCTGCCTCGTATGTTAACCGCTTCATTCCTGGAATCATCCTTGTGAATCTTCTCTGGACTCTCCCCAATGACAACACATCCTCTTTGAGATATGGGGCCCAAAACTGTTGATAATACTCCAAGTGTGGCCTGAGTAGTGTTTTATAAAGGCTCAGCATTATCTCCTTGTTTTTATATTCTATTCCCCATGAAATAATTGCCATTATTGCATTTGTCTTCTTTACTGCAGAGTCAACCTGTGAATTAACCTACTGGGAGTCTTGCACAAGGTCTCCTAAGTCCCAATACACCTCTCTTGTTTGAAAACTTCTCCCCATTTAGATAATAGTCTGCATTATTGTTCCTTTTACCTAAAAGAGTTATCATACGCTTCCCAACACTGTGTTCCATCTGCCACTTTTTTGCCCATTCTTCCAATTTGTCTAAGTCCTGCTGCAATCGCATTGCTTCCTCAGCACCACCTACCTCTCCACCAATCTTTGTATCATCCCCAAACTTTGCCACAAAGCCATCAATTCTGTTATCCAAATCACTGACAAACGATGTGAAAAGTAGCAGTCCCAATACTGATCCCTGAGGAACACCACTAGTCACCGGCAGCCAGTCATCCAACTTCCCGCTCACTTTTGCCATGTTATATGCCCTTTCCTTGGCTTTATGTTGTCCTTAACTTCCTTTGTCAGCCATGGTTGCCTACCCCTGCCATTTGAGAATTTCTTCCTCTGTGGGACGTATCTATCCTGCGCCTTGTGAAGAAAATTCCAGGAAACTTCAGCCATCTCTGCTGTGCTGTCATCCCCACCAGTATCCTCCTCCAATCCACCTGCGCAAGCTCCTCTCTCATTCCTCTGTAATTCCTTTTATTCCATTGCAATACTGATACATGTGAGTTATATTTCTCCTTCTCAAATTGCAGTATAAATTCAATCATATTATAATCACTACCTCCTAAGGGTTCCTTTACACTAAGAGTGCCATACCACTAACTCTGGACCCATTCTCAGCATACTAGCTATGTACTAATAGACAAAGGAAAGAAAACCTTACTAGAAATTTACTTAGAATCTCTGCCTGTACTTGCCCAAGCCTGTTGAGCTTGGCTTCCCACTCTAACACTGGCTCACTCCAACAATGGCTGCTCCACTTCCACGGTCAGCAACTGTTTGATTTCTAGTGCAATACATAAATCCATGAATCTAAGTTATCAAAGGAAGTGTATTTACCTTCATTTTTTTATTACTTTAAATCTTTCCACTAAGTCTTGGAAGAAAGTTTGAATCAGAGACTAATGATTAAAAATTTAACTGCAGATTAACGGAATTCTTGAGCGTTATGGGAATTATAAATAAGACGTGCATTTTGAATTTGACATTCAAAACTACAGTGACTGGTTTTGAATGAAGTATTGAAACAAACAGTGTTTTGATTCAGTTGCCATTAAGAAATTGCTTTGAGGTTCCGGTGACATCATCGTCCAGAACGGCAGCTTAAATCAACAGCTCCTCTGGAAAAACGCATATTTTGCCCCATTACTCCATCAAATATAAGATCTTCTGAAAATATCTGAATTGATAAGGGGGGCAAGAACGGGGAGAAAGAATGGAGATAAGAAAGCACCACTGCGGAGCCTGTGGAAGAGAGAAGGGCAACGCGCGGTTCTCCTACGCGTGTGCGCGGTTCTCCTACATGTGCGCGCGGCTCTCCTACACGTGCTTCTGGCGGCGAGGCTGATGCCGAGCCTCGTGTGGGCGAAGCGGCAAATATGATAAGGATTCTGGAAGAGGTAAGGGAAGTCCAAAAAGATATAAAGCAGCAACTCAATGATATAAAGTCAGAGCTCGCCAACGTCAATCAGAAAATAGCGGCGGCAGAGACTCGAATTGAGAAGGTGGAAGATCGCGTGCAAAATGTGCAACAGATACTAAGTAAGATGTTAAAAATATTAAATCAACAGGAAAGTAAATTGCTTGACCAGGAGGGAAGATCGCGACAGAAAAATATCAGGATTTATAACGTTCCCGAAGGAGCGGAGGGACTGTCGATGATGGACTTTGTAGACAAGCTGCTGCAGGAAGCGCTGGAGATTCCCCAGACTACGGAGATTGAAGTTGAGAGGGCACATCGTTAGCTCGTCCCACAGCCCTCCCGAGACTGACAAAGTAAACCGCACTGAATAGTACTTAAATTCCTTTGATTCAAGAGCAAGGCAGAGATTCTACGAAATGCCTGGGGTAAGAAGAGGGTTTTTTGGAACGGGAACTTAATATACTTCGATCATGATTACCCCTCAGCAGTCCTACAGAAATGGAAGGAATATTCCGAAGTGAAACGAATATTAAAGCAAGAAAAGATTAAATTCCAGACCCCGTACCCTGCTAAACTGAGGGTATTTTACCAAGAAGGGATGCGACTGTACCAGATGGTGGAGGAGGCGACTACAGACATGAATAACAGAGGACTGTCCATTAGTGTGGTCAAACCAAGGGAAAGTCTGGCTGAGCAGTTGTCCCGAGCTGCTTGGGAAATAGTAAGAGAACCTAGAAGCAGGGGACAGGAGCAGGGCGAGAGAAGGATATTAGGAAGAGACAACACACATCAAAGTTGCTGGTAAACGCAGCAGGCCAGGCAGCATCTCTAGGAAGAGGTACAGTCGACGTTTCAGGCCGAGACCCTTCGTCAGGACTAACTGAAGGAAGAGTTAGTAAGAGATTTGAAAGTGGAAGGGGGAGGGGGAGATCCAAAATGATAGGAGAAGACAGGAGGGGAAGGGATGGAGCCAAGAGCTGGACAGGTGATAGGCAAAAGGGATACGAGAGGATCATGGGACAGGAGGTCCGGGAAGAAAGACAAGGGGGGGAGGGACCCAGAGGATGGGCAAGGAGTATATTCAGAGGGACAGAGGGAGAAAAAGGAGAGTTAGAGAAAGAATGTGTGCATAAAAATAAGTAACAGATGGGGTACGAGGGGAAGGTGGGGCATTAGCGGAAGTTAGAGAAGTCAATGTTCATGCCATCAGGTTGGAGGCTACCCAGACGGAATATAAGGTGTTGTTCCTCCAACCTGAGTGTGGCTTCATCTTTACAGTAGAGGAGGCCGTGGATAGACATGTCAGAATGGGAATGGGATGTGGAATTAAAATGTGTGGCCACTGGGAGAGACTGTCAGTTCTCTGAGGGCAGCCCTCACCTCCTCCAGAAGAGCCATAAGATTTGGCTAACTTTAAAAGTGCTGATAAACTAAATGGAAGCAAAAATAGACGGTGATATACCTATCTCGAGAAATACGTGTTATAATGTGGATTTTATATTACTCAATTTTTAAAAATTCATTTATTCATTCCTTTTTCCCCACCTAAATGAGAATATATACATGGGAGGAATACACAGATTTTTTTACTTACTTTTATAGGTACTGCAGCGGGGGACCTCAACTCACAGGTAGGAGGGGATATCCCCCACAGCTAGACGTTTCTTCTAGCTCAACCCAGGATCATCTAGAGACCCCAGCCTTGGAATTACACCTTCGTTACCTTTTTTTTTATTATTCACGTTTCTTGGCTCTTATTTCTTCAGGGAGTAGATCAATTAAGTTATATTCTGCAAATTTCAATGATATACTAACAGATAAATACACATGGCAAAGGACAAAGTAAAATTCATTTCTTTTAATGTTAATGGGCTGTTGAATCCATTCAAGCGCAGTAAAATTCTATCAAAAATGAAAAAAGAACAAGCCCATGTAGTATATTTACAGGAAACTCACTTAAGTGATAATGAGCATGGAAAATTAAAGAAAATGGGCTTCACTAATTTGTTTTTCTCCTCATATAAATCAGGACATAGAAGAGGAGTTGTTATTCTCATCTCAATCAAGCTAAATTTTGAATAAGTATTCGAAATGGGAGATAAGGAGGGCAGATATATTCTGGTAAGGGGAAATATAGATGGAAATCCGGTTACTTTATTGAATATATTACGCACCCCCAAGAAGTGATATTAGTTTCTTCCAGAAAATTACTAATATTATGGTAACGGAAACAGAAGGTCTCTTGATACGTGGGGGAGACTTAAATTTACAATTACAACCAAAGTTAGACTCTTCCAACAGAAAAACTTATGAAACAAAGTCCTTACATAAGAAAGTTAACACTCTTTTTGAGGTTGTTGGTCTAATTGATATATGGAGGGACCTTTCCCCGACAGAAGAGATTACACTCATTATTCTGCCCCCCATTCTGTATATATAAGAACAGACTATTTCATAACATTTGGAAAAGCTAGAGACAAGATAATCACCTTTGGAATTGGGACAATAGATGTAAGTGACCAGGCACCTATATATTTATCTGTTCATTTTGACCTACAACCAAAGAATACAATTTGGAAACTAAATTCAAGTCTACTCAATGATCCCTATTTTAAGGAACAAATTAAAAAAGAAATTGGTCTTTACTTAGAATTCAATGATAATAGAGAGGTTTCATATGGGATGCTCTGAAGGCTGTCTTAAGAGGGAAAATTATAGTGATATCTTCATATAAGAAAAAAAATAAGGAATACAACATTAGAGGAATTACAAAATAAGCTGAAGGAACTAGAATAAAAACACAAATTGAGTTTGGCAGGATATACTGGAGGAAATTTTAAAAATTAGGAATGAAATTAATAGTTTGGCTTCACAAGAAATTAGAAAAAATTTAATGTTTCTGAAACAGAGACACTATGAAAGTGGATCTAAATCTATGAAAATGCTGGCGTGGAAACTGGAAAAAAAAGATAGCATAAAATACAATTCATAGAATTAGGGATCCAAGAACAAAAGTGATAAAAAAATAAGCTAAATGAAATTCGAGAGCTTTTGAAATGTTTTATAAAACTCTATATTCCAAAGTTCCAGGGGGAAGCATAACCCAAATTGACACCTTCCTGAATTCTTTAGAGTTACCCACTTTAGGTAAAGAACAAAATAGAACGATGACTGCTGACACAACTGAAGTTGAACTAAAAACTGCAATTAGTAGGCTTAAGTTAAGCAAGTCACCAAGATCAGATGGATATACGGCAGAGTGGTATAAAGAGTTTAGAAGTGCGTTAATTCCTATTTTACTCCCCACACTGAACTGGGCCCTGAGAAAAGCACAAATGCCACCCAGCTGGAAGGAGGCGATAATCTCAGCTATACCGAAAGAAGGCAAAGATAAAATTGAATGTGGGTCATTTAGACCAATATCTGTTCTTAATGTGGATTATAGAATATTTACCTCCATCATGGTCAAATGATTAGAAGATTTCTACCCACGCTGATATATAATGATCAGACAGGTTTTATAAAACAATGCCAAACATGAGACAATATACGAAGGACACTTCACATTATGGATCATATAAAAAAAATGAAATTGAAGCAATAGTGATAAGCGTGGTCGCTGAAAAGGCATTTGATTCGGTTAATTGGAATTTTCTTTACAGAGTATTACATAGATTTGGTCTACATGCCACAATTATTACAACTATACAGGCACTATATGACAATCCTACTGCTAGGATTAAAATCAATGGATATTTATCTAATAGTTTTACCCTAGAAAGGGGCACGAGACAGGGTTGTGTGTGGTCACTGCTGCTCTTCACATTATATCTGGAACCATTAGCTTAATACATCAGACAAAATGAAGGTATCAGGGGACTTACTATTAAAGGGACATTTTGATCTATCTAGGGCAACCAACATACTGTTTACCTAAATTGATGCAATCCTTTGAATAATATGGCCAATTATCAGGATACAAGATCAACATAGATAAAACCCAACTACTTTCATATAACTATAACCTACCAAGAGAAATTGAAAGTAGATATCCTTGGGCATGGCAAACAGAATCCGTCAAATATTTGGGCATCACTATGCCAAAAGATTTAGCAAAATTATCAGAATGCAATTATCAGCATATATATAAAAAAATTAAGGAAGATATAACAAGATGGAATCTAATTCCTTTTCTTGGTCTCAGTTCACGGATTGAATCTATTAAAATGAATATACTGCCCAGACTACCATATCACTTGCAGACCCTACCAATAGAGATTAACCAAAATCAATTCAATGAATGGAACAAGATGTAATCAAGATATATATGGCAAGGTAAAAGGCCTAGGGTTCGTCTCAAAATTTTGCAATTAGCCAAGGAAAAGGGGGGATGGGGCCTACCTTCTCTTAGAGATTATTATTTTGCAGCACAATTGAGAGCCGTGATATGCTGGTGCAACCCATCATATGACGCTCAATGGAAAAACATTGAGGAGAGGATACCTTCCATCCCATACAAGCAATTTTGGCTGATAACAACCTGCAAAGTTACATAAATAATATTGACAACCCGTGGGTGAAATGGACTCTTAAAATATGGAAAACTATAAAAGAATATAAACTAGAGAGAGACATTGCAATTCTTAAATGGTGTGCATATGACTCGGATTTTACGTCGAATAAACTGGATGCTAGATTTAAGGACTGGACAGCTAAAGGAATAACAGCTATTTGCAATATAATGAAAGAAGGAACACTGTTCAGTTTTGAAATGCTCAAAGAGCAACACTTATTAGAAAAACAAGACTTTTACCGGTATTTACAGTTGTGACAGTATGCTAATAGAAGGACGGTTAAAAATGTAACCAAGGCAAGTGCATGTCTGAAAGAGTTATTTAGAAAAGCATATAATTCAGACAATAGTAGAATAATTTCAAACGTGTATAAGGGTTTGTCAAATCTTAAAACACATTCAACTTCATATATTAAAATAAAATGGGAGAAGGAAGGAGGAATAATAATATCCGAGGAAGACGGGACAATAATATGGAGGTATCAATGGAACTGTACCAGTTCACAGAAATGGAGGGAGCTCCGGTGGAAAAACTTGGTAAGATATTTTATTACACGCTCTCAGAAATCCCATTATGATAATAACCCCCCTGTTTGCTGGAGAAATTGTGGAAATCAAAATGCAAAGCATTATCATATTTTCTGGGAATGCCCCGTTATCAAAGACTATTGGAGTGGGATACATAATGCCCTACAAGACATCTTTAAATGTGAAAGACCTTTAGAGAGTAAGACCATATATTTTGGGTTTATACCTCAAGAATGTTTGAAAAGAGATAAATATTTAATGAATGTACTGCTGGTGGCTGGTAAAAAGACCCTTACAAGGAAATGGTTAACACAGGAGAGCCCAACTTTAAATGTATGGATGGAAATTACAATGGACATTTACAAAATGGAGAAGATAACAGCATCTGTTAATCATAAGTTGGAACAATTTTATGGTTTAATTACATAACACCTCATAGGCCTGATTTTATTCTCACAAGTCAATGAATTTGCTGTATAAAAAAGATCACTCCCTACCCTGTACATAGTTTTCTTCTTTCGATTCTTCTTTCTTTCCTCTCCTTTCTATATGTACCTCAGATAGGTATTATGTGGAGATTTGTGACAAATATGATATATATGTACAGTGTTTGAAATACATCTTGTGGAAATGTTTGTTTGATGATGAAATTCAAGAAAAAATAAATTACAAAAATAAAAGAAATTGCTTTGATTTAGTTCTGTCTAAACTGAAACTGACTTGCATTGTTTGGTATTCTAATGCAGTTTAATTCACCCACAAATCTGAGAGCTAGTTCATTAGACTGACTTCTCCAAAACCGCACCCTGAGATTTTGTCAGACTTGATTTTAAAAAAGTATTAATCCAACACAGCAGACAGTAAAGAATGAAAGGAGGAAAAGATGTTCCTTTCAAACATAAAACTCAAAGAATTTCTTTTCCATTTTAAAAACATGTTGTAGAACATATAGCATGTTACAGGCCCTTTGGCCCGCAAAATTGTGCTGACCATGTAATCTACTCTAGAAACTACCTAGAATTTCCCTACCACATAGCCCTCTATTTTTCTAAGCTCCGTATACCTATCTAAGAGTCTCTTAAAAGACCCTATTGTAACCACCTCCACCACCGTCGCCAGCAGTGTATTTCATGCACCCACAACTGGGTATGAAAATCTTGCCCCTGACATCCCCTTGGCACCTACTTCCAATCACCTTAAAACTATGCCCCCTCATGTTAGCCATTTCAGCCTTGGGAAAAAGCCTCTGGCTATCCACACCACCACATCATCTTATACATCTCTATCAGGTCACCTCTCATCCTCCAACGCTCCAAGGAGAAAAGGTCAAGTTCACTCAACCTGTTCTCAGAAGGCACGTTCTCCAATCCAGGCATAAATCATAAATCTCCTCTGCACTGTCTCTATAGTATCCACATCCTTCTCTGTAGTGAGGTGACCAGAACTGAACACAATACTCCAAGTGGGGTCTAACTAAGGTCTTATGTAGCTGTAACATTACCTCACAGCTCTTGAACTCAATTCCATGGTTGATGAAGGCTAACATACCATACACCTTCTTAACAACACTGTCAACCTGCGCAGCAGCTTTGAGTGTCCTATGGACACGGACCCCAAAATCTGGCTTATCCTCCACACTGCCAAGAGTCTTACCATTAATATTATATTCTGTCTTCAAATTTCACCTACCAAAATGAACCACTTCACACTTATCTGGGATGAATCCACCTGCCACTTCTCAGCCCAGTTCTGCATCCTATAAATGTCCCACTGTAACCTCTGAAAGCCCTCTAGATTATCTACAACACCTCCGATCTTTGAGTTATCAGCAATCTTACTAACCCACCCTTCTACTTCTTCATCCAGATCATTTATAAAAATCACAAAGAGGAGGGGTTCCAGAACAGTTCCCTGCGGAATGCCACTGGTCACCGACCTCCATGCAGATTAGGAACCATCTCCAACCAACCTTTGCCTTCTGTAAGCAAACCAATTCTGGAACCACAAAGCAAGATCTCCTTGGATCCCATGCCTCTTTACTTTTTGAATGAGTCTTGAATGTTACATCCTTAAAGAATTCAATCAGGCTCGTAAGGCATGACCTCTAATCAGATTATGTCTCTCCAAATGATCTTAAATCTTGCCTCTCAGGATCTTCTCAAACAACTTGCCCACCACTGATGTAAGACTCACTGGTTTATAATTTCCTGGATTATCTCTACTCCCTTTCTTGAACAAGGGAACAACATTTGCAACCCTCCAATCTTCCGGTACTTCTCCCGTCCCTATTGATGATGCAAAGATCATCGCCAGAGGCTCAGTAATCCCCTCCTTTACTTCCCACAGTATCCTGGGGTGTATCTTGTCAGGTCCCTAAGACTTATCTAACTTAATGCTTTTTAAAAGCTCCGGCACATTCCCTTTCCTAATGCTCAAGCATTTCAGTCCACTGTAAGTCATCCCACAATTACCAGGGTCCTTTCCCCTATGAATACTAAAGCAAAGTATTCATTAAGTAACTCCCGCTACCTCCTCCGACTCCATGCACACGTTTCCACTATTTCACCTGATTGGTCCTGTTCTCACACTTCTCATCCTCTTGCTCTTCACATACTTGTAGAATGCCTTGGGGTTTTCCTTAATCCTGCTCACCAAGGCCTTCTCATGGCCCCTTCTGGATCTCCTAATTTCATTCTTAAATTCCTTCCTGGCAACCTTGTATTTCTCTAGAACTCTATCAGTACCTAGTTTCTTGAGCCTTTCAAAAGCTTTTTTTTCTTCTTAACTAGATTTTCCACATCCTTTGTCCCTGCCTCAATGGAGCATACCTATGCAGAATGCCACGCAAATATTCCCCAAACATTTGCCACATTTCTGCCCTGAGAATATCTGCGCCCAGTTTATGCTCCCAAGTTTCTGCCAAATAGCATCATATTTTCCACTATCCCAATTAAATGTTTTCCCAAATTGTCTGCTCCTATCCCTCTCCAGCACTATGGTAAAGGAGATAGAGTTGTGATCACTACCTCCAAAATGCTCTCCCACTGAGAGATCTGACACCTGACCATGTAATAAAAAGTTGAGACCCAAGAGACTGCATGTGCTGAAATCTGGAGCAATAAACATGTTGCTATAGGAACTCAAGTGGATCAGGCAGCATTTGGTCCAGATGAAGAATTTCAACCTGAATCATTGAATGTCCACAGATGCTGCCTGACCCATTAAGTTCCTCTAGCAACTTGTTTGTTGTTCTTTAAGTATTTCCTCTCCTTCAAGAATCTACACAAATTGAAGCAAGTCCCATCTCTTTCTATCATCCTTGTACGGGGGTGGGGGGGGGACCTCGACTCAGACCATGAGAAGCCTGCATCGGGCATTTTCATGCCTTACAAGGCGCAGATTGGAAGTCTGTGTGGGGCGCCACTCCTCGCACAGACTAGAGCAATGTGTGATTAAGTACCTTGCTCAAGGGCACAAACACACTGCCATAGCTGAGGCTCGAACTAACGACCTTGAGATCACTAGACGAACGCCTTAACCACTTGGCCACATGCCCGTCCTTGTACAAGGATGTTAACATATTATTAATGTGATCATTACTTTTCTTCTGGTTTCATTTAGTTTTTGTTTCAGTTATCCAAGGAAACCCAAATGAACCTGAGAAAGGAACAGCAACACTGCATGCACCCTGTGCCAACATAGCATGCCCACTACTTACTAACCCTAATCTGTATGCCTTTTAAATGTGAAAGAAAACCAGAAGAAACCCATGCAGTGATGGGGAGTCCTTACAGAGAGTGGCAGGAATTGAACTCTGATCACTTGTGCTATAAAACGTAAGAATCTGGATATGAAATTCCCACATATTAAAAATTGTGAATATTGAATATGCATTTTGGGACATAGTTTGAGGCAATTGAATAATGATCTGAAATGTCCTTAGCTTGAATGAGAATATTTTTCTCCTGAAGGTTAGTTCTCATTTTCTAGTCCCTGAGGGTAAAATTCTGGTAAGTTTCAAATGTTGTTCAAAATATGAAGTTTTAAAAAATGAATAGGTTAAAGATAAAAATATTTTCATTGTTGTAGCACGAAGAATAGCTGATATAAATAGATTAGATTCAACTTTATTGTCATTTTGCTGAGTACAGATACAAAGCTAATGAAATGCATTTAGCATCTGACCAGAAACGCAAAGAATAGTGTTATTTACAAAATAACTGCGAATAAATAGGGATGGTAACTGGCTGTAATCAGGGAGATTTTATTTTAAAGTTTAGATTTGATTGGGGTGTGACTTTTGCTCCACTCTCAAGTACAAGTCTTGAATCTCAACAGAGCCCCCGGTATTATTCGTTCATTTTTTAAGGGCAGCACGAAAGCAGATAGAGTTGAATTCCTGCCAGTGCCTGTAAGGAGATTGTACATTCTCCCTATTCCCGAGTGGGTTTTCTCTGGTTACCTTCCACATTCCAAAGCTGTACGGGTTAGGGTTAGTAAGCTGCGGACATGCTATGTCAGTACCAGAAGCTTGGCATCACTTGTGGGCTGCCTCCAGCACATCCTCAGGCTGTTGGTTGTGGATGTAAACGGTACATTTCACTGTATTGATGTACATGTAGCTATGCTAATCTTTATCTTTAAAATGAACAGGATGGACCTATAACTTGAGAAGCCATGCATTCAAGAACCAATGTTCCTTCTGAGGTGTTTCACATCTTTCACTATGACCACACAAAGGAATTTAAACTACGCACAAAAGGTTGTCACCCTCCACCTCATTGGCATGCTAAGTATATTTCACAATCGTACACAATCACATTTCCTTTTCTGGTTTCTGATGAGGATGGTGTTGACAACGTGGAGTTTGCAGATTTTAGAACTGGCTTATTTATACTGCTTTTATTGAAATTATTCAGTACACACATGTTGTTACTGGGCAAAAAAATTGCTCAGTACAAGTTTTTTGTGCACTCTGGTCATTTCAAATCAGAGGGAACATTGTCAAGAACCCAATGAAGTAAACGGAAAAGAAGCTTATTTCAACAGCTGGCTCTGCACAGCTTACATCAGAGACAACCCTGAGAAACCGGCAAGGAAACTACACTCAGGTCAGATTAATCAGTGTAGAGGAGGGAAACACTGGTGTGATATTTATTTTATGTTATTTTATTTGGAGGTAAAACTTGGAACAGAACCTTCCAGCCCTTCAAGCCACACCAAGCAGCAACCTACCGATTCAGTTCTAGCCTAATCACAGGACAACCCCTATCTATACAGCAGTTTGCTTCCTTAAATATAGATTCCAAAATTGTATGCAGTAAACCATGGTCTCACAAGGATTCTGCAAAGTTGCATCAAAATCTCTCTATTTTTATACTCAATGCTGGTTTGAAGAATGGCCTCATTCCATTGGCTTTCCTAATTATATGTTACACCTGTATGCCAACCCTTCATACAGGAGGAAGCCCCAGAGAGTAGTGCAGTCTCATTCAATTTAAATGTAGCCCCCTGGTAAGCCTCAGGCTCGCTCAGCTCACTTTCTTCTAGGGGGAGCAGCCTTCAGCCCCGCCAGACTGGGTAATCAAGTTTGTGTGGATGCTGTGTGATGTACCCTACCCCACCAAATAACAGACAATACACCATATGCGATTAAATGATTATACTTTGTAGATCTTACTGGAACTATGTAATTAATAGATACAATATAAAAGGAAAATAAAAGGCGCCAAACTTATCAAATTTCAACCACTTCGCGCACAACAGTTGGAGCTCAATTAACGGAGTCTTCTTTCCACCATTCGATCCCCTCCGACCTCCTCGACTCGCCACCTGGGACCAACCACAGTGGTCAACCAGAGCGCGTCCAGCACATTCAGTCCTCTTCGGTTCTTCTCCCCAAAACCCTGGGCCTTGGGCTCCCGCTTGGGGTCCGTCCCGTCGCCCAGTTTACAGCATCTCATCTCCTCTCTCTGTCCCCATCCGCCTCCGCCCCAAAGCCCACGAAAACTATAGTTTACAGACAAACAAGAAAGAATAACATCTATCCCAATTGGTTAGCAAATGAATAGAATCCTCATTATCAGTAATATAATCCAAACAAGCTGCTAGACAGAGAACTTTCTCAGCAGTTAACATAACAAAGAAGCCATTTTGTTCTAACATAATAAAGAAGCCATTTCTTAGCCTCAGCAGTAACATAAAAGAAGAAACTCCTTACATAAGTAATTGTTTTTACATTCTTCTTCCTAAAGTGGATAATCTCATTATTCAAACTTTATATTCCATTTGCCAATTTCTTGCCCACTAAACTAACCTTTTTGTATGTGTCACAGGATACTTGCAATCTTCTCGAAGCTTGCTAAACCACCAGTATGGATTCCTGTGACACTGCTCGTCAATCTGAAAATGACATATTTATCTCAACTCTCAGTTATCTGTCGGTTAGCTCATTACCTAGCCATGCCGATATATTAGCGTCAATCCTGTGCACTTGAGAAATAACATTTGAGAATCAGAATCAGGTTTAATATCACTGGCATATGTCATGAAATTTGTTGTTTTCCGGCAACGGTACATTGCAATACCCTCCACTGCCTGTAAGGAGTTTGTATGTTCTCCCTATGATCACATGGGTTTCCTCCTGGTGCTTCGATTTCCTCCCACAGTCCAAAGATGTACCAACTGGTAGGTTAATTGGTCATTACAAATTGTCTCATGATTAGGCTAGGATTTAGCTGGGGGGTGCTGAGCAGTGTGGCTCAAAGGGCAGAATTTAATAATATAATTAAATAGGCAGGGCAGAAACAGAGGTTCTTTGTCCATTCAGAACTCTGATGATGGAGAGAAAGCAGCCGGTCTTAAAACAATCAGTGTGTGTCTTTGGGCTCCTGTACCTCCTCCCTGATGGTAGCAATGAGAAAAGGCTGTGAAAGACTATGCCCAACAGGGTGGACAAGCAACCAATATGCAAAAGACAACAAACCGTGCAAATACAACAGAATAATATAAATAAATAAACAAGCAATGACTCTTGAGAACATGAAAAGTCCTTGAAAGTGAGTCTATTGGTTGTTGGAACAATTCAGTGATGGGGTGAATGAAGCTCAGTGAAGTTATCCCCTCTGGTTCAAGAGCTTGCTGTTCAAAAACCTGGTGGTGTGGGTCCTGAGGCCTCTGTGCCTTCTTCCTGATGGCAGCAGCGCAAAGAGATCATGGCCTGGATGGTGGGGGTCCTAGATGATGGATGCTGCAACAGCATTCCCTGTAGATGTGCTCAATGGTGGGGAAGGCTTTACCTGTGATAGACTGGGCCATATCCACTATCTTTTGCAGAATTTTCTGTTCAAAGGCATTGGTGTTTTCATACCAGGCTGTAATTCAACCAGTCAATATTCTCTCCACCACACAACTATAGAAGTTTGTCAAAGTTTTAGATGTCATACCGAATGTTTGCAAACTTCTAAGGAAGTAGAGGTGCTGCCATACTTTCTTCATAATGACATTTATGTACTGGACCCAGGACAGACCCAAGGAATGACAACACTGAGGAATTTAAAGTTGCTGACCCGCTCCATCACAGATCCTTCAATGAGGACTAGTTCATGGACCTTCGGTTTCCTCCAGAGGTCCACTTCCAGTTTACAAGCACCTTTGGTGACATCCCAATTCTCCTCAAATTCCCAATAGAATACAGCCGCTATTGTGCTTTCTTTGTAATTGCTTCAAATAGTTGGGCCCAGCATAGATCTTCGAGAAATTGACACCAGGAACTTGAAACTGCTCACCCTTTCCACTACTGATCTGTGGATGAGGACTTGTGCATATTCCCTCAACTTCCTTTTGCTGAAATCCACAATCAATTCCTTGGTCTTACTGATGCTGAGTGCAAGGTTGTTGCTGTGAAACCACTCGATCATCTCATCTCTCTCACTCCTACATGCCTCCTTTGTCACCATCTGAAATTCTGCCAACAATATTTGTGTCATTGGCAAATTTATAGTCGGCATTTGAGCTGCGCCTAGCCATACAGTTGTGGGTGTAGGGAGAGAAGAGCAGTGGGCTAAGTCCGCATCTTTGAGGTGCACCAGTTTTGATTGTCAGTGAGAAGGAGATGTTATTTCTGATCCACACGGTCTGTGGTCTCCCAGTGAGGAAATCAAGAATCCAGTTGCAGAGGGAGATACAGAGGCCCAGGTTTTGGAGTTTGTTGATTAGATCTCGCGGTTTGATTGTGTTGAACACTGAGCTGTAATCAATAAACAGCAGCGTGACGTAGGTATTACTACTGTCCAAGAGATCCAGGTCTGAGTGGAGAGCTGGTGAGATTGCAAGTACTGTAGGCCTATTGTGGTGATCGGTTAGTTGCAGTGAGTCCAGGTCCTTGCTTAGGCTGGAGCTGATTCTAGTCACGACCAACCTCTCAAAGCACTTCATCATAATAGATGTGAGTGTCACAGGTTGTTAGTCACTGAGGCAGCCCACCCTGCACTTCTTGGGCACTTGTCACTGTTTTGAAGGAGACGAGAGATTGAAGATGTCCTTGAACATTCCTGCCAGCTGGTTGACACAGGTTTTCAGCGCCCCACCAGGTACACCATCAGGGCCTGAAGCCTTGCAAGGGTTCACCGACCTGAAAGGTGTTCTGACATCGGCCTCCAGGACAGAGGTCCCAGGGTCATCTGATGCTGCGGGGATTCGCACAGCTGTAGGTTTATTCTCTTTCAAAGTATGCATAAAGGCATTGAACTCATCAGGAAGAGAAGCATCACAGTCACTTATGATATTAGGTTTAGCTTTATCAGAATAATGGCCTACAAACCCTGCCAGAGCTGATGTACATCCAATTCCGTCTCTAACCTCAGTCAAAATTGTCTTATCACCCTTAAATTAGCCTTCTGTAGGACATACTTCTATAGTTCAGAATGACTGGTCTTGAATGCCACAGACCTAGCCCTCAGCAGAATACAAATCTCCTGGTTCATCCACAGGTTTTGGTTTGGGGGCTGTATTTCTGGTATGTTCTCGAAGGCGCACACTCATACACACAGGTTTTGTTGTAGTTGGTGAGAACTCTGGTGTATTCATTCAGACTTGAAGATAAATCCCTGAATATTGTCCAGTCCACTGACTCCAAGCAGTCCTGCAAGCTTTCCTCTGCCTCCCTTAACCATTCTTTCTTGGTCTTCACCACTGTTGCTATGGTCTATATGCTGAGATTAGAAGTACAGGCAGCTGATCAGACTTTCCAAAATGTTGGCATGGGATGGCACAGTAACTGTTCTTGATGAAGGTATAATTGTGGTCAAGTGTGTCGGCTCCTCTGCTTCCACAGGTGATATGTTGATGGTAGTTGTTCAGAGATTTCTTCAAGCTGGTCTGGTTGAAATATCCCACAATGTTAGGGAAGGCATCAGGGTGCGCAGTTTCATGCCTGCTGATTTCATTGCTCAACTCCTCCAGTACCTGCCAGACGTTGGCCTGAGGTGGGCTGTACACCACTACCAGGATGATGGCAGGCAAGTCTCTCAGCAGAAAAAATGGACAACATTTGACCACTAGATGTTCCAAGTCACATGACCAGGACTGAGCGAGAACTGAGACCACTGCATTTGTGCACCATGATGAGTTAATCATAAAGCATACGCCATCTCCTCTGCCTTAAATAGACTCTGAGTTAGTTTTGCACATACGATTATAAAGTACTTAATTTGACCTTGGATCACCCAGTTCAATTTGTAGAGATTTATTTAATTCTGGCACATGCCAAACATATCAAGGTCTAAATAAATTCCACTTTCCTAAACAATTCGTTACTATTCTTATCATACTACTTCTTTCTGATTGAAAATAGTATTGTCATCCAAGTCCTTTCATTGCTGTCGACCTCTCACCAAAAGAGTTAATTACTCGTTTATTGGCTTCTCTTCTGTGACTACCAAAGCTTCCTTTTGAAGTTGATTTTGCTTGCCTTTCATGCAGGCATTCTCTCGCCTGTCATCAAGTCACTTAATGATAGAATCACCACTATGATCTTTAATGCTGTATAAAGCCACCCCGGTTCCAATTCTGGTATGCCTTTTCAACTCTAGCTTCCTACTTGCTCAGAGGAAAATATTTCAGCGCCGAATCTCTGGTGATTTACACCTGATTCCTTGGGGGTAGGTGGAAGTTCCCACCTTTTGCTTGAGAAGTATATTTCCTTTATGACAAGACTTATAATGTCATTCACCACCTCAGATGTTCAAACTGCTTCATAGCCAACTGCATGTGATTGCATTTTATGATATTTAGCAGTCAGTTTGCCCTGAAAACAAAACTGTGACAATGACAAAAGAGATTCTTTCTTTTAGTTGAGAAACGGATATTGACAAAGACCTTGAGGGGTATTCCTCTACCTTCTTCAAACAGTTCCACTGATTGCACCATCCAGGTCCTGGTTTAATATATCATCTGATCGACTCAGGGTACGTCCACACTAGACCAGATAAATCCATAACCAAAGCTTTTTCTCTTCGTTTTGACCCTCTGTCCACACTGAAACGGCGTCTTCCTCCCCTGAAATTGGAGCTTTTCAAAAACGCTCTCCAGAGCGAATAAATCTGAAAACGCCTAATGGCGGTGTAGTGTGTACGGGGTAACCAGAGCTTTTTAAAAACGCTGCCATGACGTGCCGGAACAGATGGTGACGGCAGCACCGCATTTCATTGTTTTCTTGAACGCAACCTCCAACACCACAACAACAATGGCGGACGGCTTCATGTGTGTGTTGTTTACTTTATTGTCTACGTTAATTTCAACCCCCCACACAACCTAACAATTTCAGGACAGACAGCACTGAAGCCAGAAGAGTTAGAAATGTACTCACCAAATACTTTGACCCATAACTTACTGAATACTGAATAAATAAGTATACTCACTTTGCCCTGTTTTCTGTCCTTGCTTGTACGGAGGTGGTTTACCTATTAATGCAAGTACTTCTCTGACAATAGATGTGTAACAGCCTAATGTAACATTGTATGGAAATACAAGATTACACTGACGCAGACATGTTTATACATTTAACAAGGTGCTTTATTGATGTATTGCTTGTGCAAACATTCAATAGATGCAATTGTCACTACTGCCAAAATGTCATTTTTAAGTCGTAGCTTATGTTTGGCATGGACGTGAAAATGTTAAGGCCAAAAAAGGAAAATTGTAAGTTTCACTTTTACTCAGGTAAAAATAAAATCACTTTTGCCCAGTACCTCGTTTTATTGCACATGTTAAATACAGCAAAATAATACAGAAAGACATGGCAAAAGTAAAGACAAACAAATGAGGTGACAGCAAATTTCACTTTTGCCCAGTAACAAGCCTTATTGCATTTAGTTGTAGCTGTCGTCCCTTTCATCAGTGAAGAGACTATGGCTGTAGGAAATGTTTCCAGGGTGACCCCTCTGTGGGAGTGGGGAAGATGTTGGTGGGGCCACCCGGGGGTCTGTGTGTCCGTATGTGTAGATATTGTAGTGGCTGTGAGGCTGGTATTGTGGCGGTGCAAAGTACCTGGGGGCGGAGCCATCATATTCCCCAACATTGCAAATCCCTTTGCAACAGAATTAGTCAGTTTTTCAATGTTTGTCATCAGCTGGGTCATGCTGTCCGTGAACTCCCTGTCGGTTGCCTCCATACGCTCCAGTACATTTTTTTTTCAGTTTTTAGTCCTCCTGAGCGAGAGCCAACAGCTGTCCATCGTTTGGCAATTTCCTTTTACATTTTTCTAGTCTGTAACTGGACAAACACGCACAAAGTATTTCACGGCGGGATTCAACACCAAACATGTCGCAGCCATTACCTGTTGCTTGGTTCAAACTGTCGGAGTCGGGCGTACTCGTCAAAGCGGGTGAATTCTGCAGATGTGTCCTGCGCATACCCAGTAGGAGGAGATTCGCCCAAATACCCGTTTTAATGTGGACAGCTGGGGTGATATACCGCGTCTGGTGCTCCCGATGTGGCCTTCTATATGTTGGCGAGACCCGACGCAGACTGGGAGACGCTTTGCTGAACACCTACGCTCTGTCTGCCAGAGAAAGCAGGATCTCCCAGTGGCCACACATTTTAATTCCACATCCCATTCCCATTCTGACATGTCTATCCACGGCCTCCTCTACTGTCAAGATGAAGCCACACTCAGGTTGGAGGAACAACACCTTATATTCCGTCTGGGTAGCCTCCAACCTGATGGCATGAACATCGACTTCTCTAACTTCCGCTAATGCCCCACCTCCCCCTCTTACCCATCCGTTATTTATTTTTATACACACATTCTTTCTCTCACTCTCCTTTTTCTCCCTTTGACCCTCTGACTATACCCCATACCCATCCTCTGGGTTCCCCCCCCTTGTCTTTCTTCCCGGACCTCCTGTCCCATGATCCTCTCATATCCCTTTTGCCAATCACCTGTCCAGCTCTTGGCTCCATCCCTCCCCCTCCTGTCTTCTCCTATCATTTTGGATCTCCCCCTCCCCCTCCAACTTTCAAATCCCTTACTCACTCTTCCTTCAGTTAGTCCTGACGAAAGGTCTCGGCCTGAAGCGTGGACTGTACCTCTTCCTAGAGATGCTGCCTGGCCTGCTGAGTTTACCAGCAACTTTGATGTGTGTTGCTTGAATTTCCAGCATCTGCAGAATTCCTGTTGTTTAATGTGGATGGAGGTATTTTCAAAAATGCCTGGTGTGGACGCCTATTGTTTTTACGCGAAACCGGCGTTTTCAAAATTATCCGGTCTAGTGTGGACGTAGCCTCAGCCTTTCCACAGTCCTCAAGCAATAGAGTGTGGGATGGGATTTGCAACTTTTGATTCAGATAAGGGTACTCTGGAGATTGAACCAAGAAAATTGTACTATGAGCGTAAAGTTACAGTACAGAGCAGCGATTGAAACACAGCTAACAGCACCTTCAAACTAAGGCCACCTTAGCCAAGACTCTCCTTCAAGGGCTCTACATCTCATGCCCTCAGTATTACCTATTTATTTGTATTTACATACTTTGTCTTCATTTGCACATTGTTTGTTTGTCAATCTTGGTGTGTAGTTTTTCATTGATTCTATTGTAGTTCTTTGTTCCACTGCAAATGCCTGCAAGAAAATGAATTCAGGGCAGTGTTACGCTCAACTATATTGGCTTGTATTTATCTGGGGGAAACCCCGTCCGCCGTCCACCTGGTCTCCCGGTTACGTCGGTTGCTGTACAACTACCAGCTGATTCGGCTTCAAACATCAGTCATCAGCCAGCACACAATGTACATGTACGTTTACCAATTACACTTTATAGATGTTGCTAAGTCTATGAGATTAATAGAGGTACAATACAAAAAGGAATGGAAAAGGCGCCAGACTTACCAAAGCTCAATTTCTTCGTGCACACGCTGGAGCGCGGGACCTCCTTTCTTCCCTCCACGGTTCACTCTGACCCCTTCGACTCGCAGTCCGAGACCACCCAAAGTGATTGACCAGAGTACTCCCAGTACGTCTGTCATACTCACGGTCTCTCCTCCAACTCCCCGCCAGAACCCCTGGTTCTGAAAGAATAACATGGACACCCATTGGTTCATTTGCTCTATTATCAATAATATAACCCAAGCAAACTGCTAGCTGGAGACTTTATCATCATTAACCTAACAAAGAAGCCATTTTAATTAACATACGCAGTAACATAACAGAAGAAACGCCTTACAGTAGTATACGGTGACATACACTCAGTGGCCATTTTATTAGGTACACCTGAAATACTGCTTGTTAATGCAAATTAACATGCTAATCATCAACTCAATACACAAAAGCATGCAAACATTAGATTAGATTCAACTTTATTGTCATTGTGCCGAATACAGATACAAAGCCAATGAAATGCAATTAACATCTGACCAGAAATGCAAAGAATAGTGTTATTTACAAAATAACTGTGAATAAAAAGTAAGTGCTACAGCACACAAATATAAAAGTACTGAGACAGTACAATATGGATGCAATACTGCTTAGTGCTGTGATGTGAGGTTCAGCAGGGTCACAGCCTCAGGCAAGAAGCTCTTCCTGTGCCTGCTGGTGTGGGAGCGTAGGCTCCTGTAGCGCCTACCGGATGGAAGGAGAGTAAAAAGTCCATGGTTAGGGTGAGATGCATCCTTGATAATGCCTTTTGCCCTGCCCAGGCAGCATTTTTGGTAGATATTCTCAATGGTGGGCAATTGGGTGCCGATAATCCACTGGGCAGTTTTCACCACACGCTGGAGTGCTTTGTGGTCCGATATGGGACAATTGCCATACCACACAGTGAGTATGCTCTCAATGCTCTCAATGGTACAGCGTTAAAAGTCCGTCAGTATCCTGGGACAGAGGTGAACTTTCTTGATGCTCCGTGGGAAATAAAGGCACTGTTGCGCCTTTTTGATCAGGATGGAGGAGTTCAGGGACCAGGTGAGATCCTCGGAAATGTGGACGCCATGGAATTTGAAGCTTGATACATGCTCCACTACAGCTCTGTTGATGTAGATGGGGACGTGAGTGTGGCTTCTAGCATGCCTGAAGTCCACAATGATTTCCTTGGTCTTCTGGGTGTTAAGGGCCAGGTTGTTGTTGGCACACCACGCGGCCAGGTGCTGGACTTTGTCTCTGTAGGCTGTCTCGTCATCCCCTCTGATCAGGCCAACCACTGTGGTGTCATCTGTGAACTTGATTATGGAGTTAGAGCCATGTACAGGAACGCAGTCATAGGTGAAAAGGGAGTACAGAAGAGGGCTCAGCACACAGCCTTGAGGCTCACCGGTGCTCAGGGTGAGAGTGGAGGAGGAGAGGTTGTCTAACTTAACAGATTGGGTTCTATTAGCCAATTGCAGAGGGATGAGCTGATACCAAGCTGGCGATTAGCTTGGAGGGGATCACAGTATTGAATTCCAAACTAAAGCCAATGAACAGCACTCTGACGTAAGAGTTGGGGCTGTTCAGGTGGGTCAGGGCAGAGTGAAGTGCCGTGGAGATGGCGTCCTCTGTTGATCTGTTGGTGCAATAGGCAAATTGATGGGGGTCCAGGATAGTGGGCAGACTGGATTTCAGATGTGATAGAACCAGTCTCTCAAAGCACTTTGCAATGATGGGGGTGAGGGCAACCAGGTGGAAGTCATTCAGGCCCGTGGCAGTGGAATGCTTCGGCACTGGCACAATGGTGGCGATCTTGAAGCTTGTGGGGACAACTGCCTAGGCCAGGAACAGATTAAAAATGTCTGTGAAGACCCCGGCCAACTGCCCTGCACAGACTCTGAGCACATGGCCAGGTATTCCATCCGGACCAGCTGCCTTCCGTACATTCACCCTGCTCAGGGTGGAGCAAACATCGGAGGTGGAAAGTGAGAGAGGCAGTTCACCAGGTGGGAGATCCGCTTTGAGGGTGATCTCCTTGTTCTCTCGGTCAAAGCGAGCGTAGAAGTAATTGAGCTCATCAGGGAGGGAAGCAGGGCTGGAAGGGGGCACAGTACTAGGTGGTTTGAAGTCTGTAATAATCTGTATGCCATGCCACATGCACTGGGGGTCTGAGGAGTTGAAATGCTCCTCGGTTCTCTGTTTGTATATGTGTTTAGCCTGAGAGATTCCCCTCCTCAGGTTGGCCCTGGCTGAGCTGTAAGCCTCCCGGTCTCCAGACCTGAAGGCTGAATCTCTGGCTTTGAGCAGGAGGCGAACTTCCCTGTTCATCCATGGTTTCTGATTGGGGAAAACTTTTATTTGTCTTTGTAATGTCAGTCTATCTATACACTTGTTGATGTGCTCAAGGACAGAGTTGGTATATAAGTCAATGTTAATGTGAGAGTCTGTGGTGGCATGGGCAGCAAATGCACCCCAGTCTGTGTGCTGGAATTGGTGCTGAAGAGCGGAGTCAGCCCCCTCCAGCCAGATCTTTGGTCAAGAGGTTCAGCTGCTGTTCAGACCAAACATCAGAATGGGGAAGAATATGATCTAAGTTTGGCACAGCATTGTGGGCCAAAGGGCCTGTGCTGTGCTGGAGGTTTTCCTATGTAACCTATGTTTTCTAAGTGACCTTGACCATGGAATGATTGTTGGTTCCAGACAGAATATCTCAAAAATTCTGACCTCTTGGACTTTACACACACAACATTCTGCCGAGTTTACAACGAATGGTGTGAAAAACAAAAAAAAAACATCTAGTGAGCAGCAGTTCTGTGGGCAAAAGCCAATTATTAATGAGAGAGGTCACTGGAGAACAGTCAGACTGCCTCAAGTCGATAGGAAGGCAAAAGCAAATCAAATAACTATACGTTACAACAGTAGTGTGCACAAAAGTATCTCTGAATGCACATCACATTGAACCTTGAAGTGAATGGCAATCATTTACAGGGGGTACCTAATAAAGCGGCCACCATATATATGTATTTTGATAATAAATTTATTTTGAATTTCAAATTTGTAATGGGTCAGATGTCCCTCAGTCTGAAATTCCTCTTTTTCTACTTCTGTTGTCAAAATACTACTTTGCTTACCAGATTACTGATAGATATTGTAAATGTTCAATTAGGATTCATAGCTAGAGGCATAAGTTTATCTGTAAAGGAAGGGATAACGTGTCTGCCGCAAACTACCCATTGTGATTTGTGCAGAAGAGAAGCAGCCTAAACTTCAGTAAATTCCATGATAAATCACTAATACTAATTAATTTGCTATTCCTGATCTCAACAACTGATAAATGGTGAAGCAGATGCTTTACAGGTGTAAAGCCGTGTCACAATCTGAGGATGTCCAATCTCCTAGTTAAGCCTTTCATTCCCGGAATCATTCTCATAACCTCCGCTGAACCTTCTCCAATTTCAACACAACCTTTCTTAAATAAAAGGCCCAAAACTGTTCACAGTTCTTGAAGTGAGGCCTCACCAGTGTCTTATACGGACTCAGAATTCACTGATTCTTGAGAATTCAGATAAAACAGGTTTTAATTTTGAAAATAAAAAATGTTAAATGTTAAGAAATCTAAACTTACATGTTTATAGAACAAGGTCTCAGCAATCAAGCAATATTTTGGTGCAACCTCCTGATTTTGTAATTTTTTCATAAAATGTCTTTTTTCTGTCATTACTTAGTTTTTGTTAACACAGTCAGACAATAAAAAGCTAATTATTCCTATTTATTTAGTCTTATATAGATTTAAACATTTTAAATCATTGTGTCTACACCATAGGTACACATATATGCTGTTAAATGTTGAATATTCACTTTTGTTCATTTTTTATACTATTTCACATGTACTCCTTTAAAAACTCTTACATCATGCAACTTTTATCATTAGCATTAAATATACAAAATAACAATTTTGGACATAAAAACACATTTTTAATTTTAAAGAGACAATTACTTTAATAAATCAACTGTTTTGGAGGAACAGATTGTAAGCATATTAATTCAAAACAAAGAAAGTTCCATCTGACGGTGGTGGCAGTGGCCTAATTACATCAAACAGTTCCAACCTTTTCACCACTCAGGTCAATGCTTCCTTGCTTAACAACTTTATTGAACAATTTGGTACAACAAATAACAATTTGTCATGTACATTTTGTCCTTCTGTAAATATTAACAACGGTAAACAGCAAAATAAAAACTACAGTACAACTGCAATGTTTAAGCATAAGTATTATAAATAAAATTCCATCCATTTCTGGGCTTGAAAATCTTCAAAAACATTCAGTCAGCTTTATCAGGAAGTAGACAATTAATGTGCTCCTCCTCTATGAAGTCCATGACTTCAGCAGACAGGTGGTAGATCTCCCTCACCCTGCTTGCACGACCCGGTGATGATGGCTCCATCAGTTTGACCAGAATATCTTCAACTGGTACGAAGCACATATCCTTTCCACCTGGTTTTGGATGGAAGCACGTGTTGGGCGCATGAGGGTGGAAAAACTCCACTTGAACATTTTGATGATGAGCAGTAAAGTGACAGCCTTTACTAACCACCAATTTTTGTCATAAATGACTGCAAGCCAATCTCCACAATTAATGACACCAGCAGATATATCTGCCGTGGTGTTGTCAGGACCACTCTGGGGTTCCTGCTCTATTACCTCCATCAGCATTGCCAAAGGCCCTCTGTTCTTTCCCATTGTGGTAGGGCCATCATTCTCCACAGCCTGTACCCTGGCATGTGTATTTTCAGTCAACTGAAATGTTGTTGGGCTGAAACACTGACACATCTGTGGCTCACTGCAGAAACAGGACAATGGTCTGCAATGGATGCTGTTTCTGTAAGGTATGACCTGATGGATTTTCCTCCTTGCTGGTACAGGTTTTAGTGGTTGAGAAAAGAGTGCATCATATGTCTGCATGTCACCTTCAGCAATATGATAGAGCTGAGTACAGCAAAGGCTTCTCCCAACCATCTCATGGAAGATCTTGCCATCCACAATGTCATTCCCCCATAGTACAAGGCTGTTTGCAGTCCTTTTCACAGTTCCCCCAATGCCATCTGAAGCTCCCTTCCCATGTGAAGTGGCAAAGAAGTTACACGTTGTTCTCTGGAAACCCGGTGTTAGGGGACCATTGCAGAGGAGAGAGCATTTCTTCTTGTTTTTGTACTGCTTGCTGGGGTCATCTGAGCAAAATTGAATGGTATCAACTTTTGGAAATTTTAAACGAATATCTTTGAGGACTGGTTCCATGCAAGTCCAAATGGCAGAAGCATCCTGTCACTTGGATTCTGATATTGTATAAAATCCTGCTTTCTCTTCTTTTGGGTAGTACATGCCAGTGTGCAGATTGAGCTGTGGGAGGTTCTGACCAAAATGGCATGACTGTACCTCAGAACTATATTTGCATTTCTATGCCTCAGAAAAGTCCACATGCACAATTACAGTGCTTTCATTGCAGTTCTGTATCATGCTCCTGTATTTCCTGGACTGGCTCTAAACCAAGCACACGTGTTGTTGTTTCACTCTTTAGTTTGTCTTCATACAGTTTGATGAACTCTGCCAGTGTGCCATTGTGCTTCACAAGTCTTGTATTGTAGTGAATTCCATCTGCTCTTTGGTCCTGAACTTGTTCCCATTGCTGCCACTCAAGATCGGTCAACCCTTGCGGTGGGGTGGGAAGTGTGTGCTTGTGGAGGCACTGGGTGCAGGAGCTCAGAAGACATGCCTTGCTTATCTGAGAACAACACACGTTCAAAACTATCATCCAGTTTGCTAGACTTGACAATACCATATGCTCTTAGGACCTCAAATATCAGCTTTGCATTTTCATGGTATTGGCATTGGCATGTCTTTTAATCTGATGGTTTTGGTGCTGTGACCTAGAATGGACATAAAGCACAGAAGGATGAATTACTGAGTTTTACAGTTGGTTCCTTTTTGATGAACTCCCTGTGGAGGTTGAAGATTGTGTCAGTCAGAATCATTCTCTGATGCTTTGTTTTCTTCCGGGTTATCATGTCCTGTTTGTCAGACGTCATTCGTACAGCATTATGGTAGAAATCCTGAACCATCTGGGTTATTGTTTGAATGTAAGTGGGTTTTTTGTCAGTAGTCCTGCTCTTTCGTAGTGTGTTGTATGTCAGCCCGAACTGCTTTGTCTGGTGTATTAGGCAATATTTCTTTAGAACCCTGCCTGACAGAGTCAAGGTCTTTGATTTTTGAGCAGACTTGCGGGGCGACTGTAAATGATTTTTGTTTTGATTAAATTCTTGAATGAGACAGTTGTGGAAGAGCAGGGTTTTCTTGATGGAGGGGTTTTTGAGCTTGCTTCCCTGTAGCATCTGCTCTGGTTTTTTTTTCTTGGTGATACTTGTGTTTTTTTATTTCTAGTTTGCTCTCGTCACCAACGCTTTTTCAGTTTGTTCCTATCTTTTATTATCTCTTGAAGTTTATTTTTCAAAGCTTTCATCTCCCTCAAGTATCTTGCTCTTGTTTTCTTTCTTTCCCTTTCCCCTGCTATAGACTGTCTGCTGTGAGCTGGCTCCTGTATAGTCTGATCTAATGGACTATCTGGGGGAAGTTTCTGGGTGTTCTGGGCCCTTTCTCTTACGCTCTCTTGACTCTTGCTGTCTACGTTTCCACACCTTTCTCTTACTCCTCTTTTCCCTTTCATTCAAATCACTGAGTTTTTACCTTCCCATCCTCTACTCTCTTCCTCCATCTTTGCTTTCCCTTTCTCTGGTATTCCACCTTTAACTCTGGCTCACTATATATTTTCTCTCTCCGCTTTTTTTGGTATTCCCTGTTTCTTCTCCTTCGCTCCTCCACTGATAGCTGCTGCCAAGCCATAACTTCCTAAAATACATAAAAGGAAGGTCAGAATTTAATGGAATTACTATGAAATTGTGCAAAATTACTAAATTTAATTATGTTTAATTTAATAAAATTTTATAAAATGATTATGAAATGGGGCAACTAAATTCATTTATGGTTTTAATCATTGGAGATACATATAGTACGGAAATATTGTAGGCTTGTGTGTGGAAGAAATAAGGGGGAAACTATGTATGTTATAAATAAAGAGGTTAATGAAACATTACAAGCCATTTTACTATTTAGTGTGATCATAAATTATATTCAAGCCTCCACTGAGGATGATTTGGATGTTTTATCAACACCGTCAAACTATGTGTCACCACTGTTAGACAGAAAACCTAACGGTTTTGACAAAAACACACTTTTTTACATGACGTGCATGAGTTGTATACAGGAGTCATCTTGTGTTCCGTCTGTTGCTAGCTGCCTTGGGCCTCTACTTAAAATGCATAAATTTATGTGATAATTTAAAATAATTCTTCCTGTACAAAAGATAGTGTTGACACATCTTAGTTGTGACAGTAGCAACATCAATAAATATGTAAAAATTATTGAAAAAATAGCAAACTTACAGGAGCTTGTTTGACCTTGTTGCATTTAGCAGATGTGGAGGGCGGAAGGGGGGGTCCTCAGGTATATAGTTGACCACGTGGTTGCCTGACTTTATTGCTTTTTTTTTGGTAAATATCTGATGATGTTGACAAAAACTTGGGCACATTTTGAGCAACCACAAAATAAGAGTAAATATTGATGAAAATTTACTACTTTTAGTTTTAAAGAGGTTTTTCACCCTCTTTCATCTAGCATATATTATATAGTTTAAATATTTTTTTTTCACACATTTTTATCAAATTGAAATAATAATCTCTTGTCTGAGGACAACTGATTTTGTGGGTAACACACCTAAAAGTTGCTGGTGAACGCAGCAGGCCGGGCAGCATCTCTAGAAAGAGGTACAGTCGACATTTCTGTCCTGACAAAGGGTCTCAGCCTGAAACGTCAACTGTACCTCTTTCTAGAGATGCTGCCTGGCCTGCTGCGCTCACCAGCAACTTTTATGTGTTGCTTGAAATTCCAGCATCTGCAGATTTCCTCGTGTTTGTGAGTACTGGGCTATCATATAATCATATAATTTATAAAATTAAAAACAAACATATGAAAAAATGTTGCGTTTGTGCAAAAGACCCTCGGGTGATCAACCCTGATTATTTTAAATAAGAAAATGTTATTCATTTTCAACGGAATTAGTATTTTTCTTAGTGGGACATGTTTTCGCCGAAGTCTCAAGAATCAGTGAATTACATCCTTGCTTTTATGTTCTAGTCATCTTGGAATGAATGCTAACATTGCACTTGCCTTCCTCATCACCGACTGAACCGGCAAATTAAGCTTCAGGAAATCTTGTATGAGGCCTCCCAAGTCCCTTTGCACTGCAGATTTTTGTATTTTCTCCCCATTTGGAAAAAAGTCTATGCTTTTATTCTTTCTACCAATCTGCATGACAATACACTACCCCACACTGTATTTGCCACTTTTTGCCCATTCTCATAATCTGTCCAAGTCCTTCTGCCAGCTCCATGCTTCCTCAACACAACCTGCACCTCCACCCATCTTCATATTGTCTGCAAACCTGGCCACAAAGCCATCAATTCTATCATCCAAATCACTGACATACAACGTTAAAAAAGCGATCCCAAAGCTGACCTCAGAGGAACACAACTAGTCACCAGTAGCCAGTCAGAAAAGACTCCGATGGGCTCGTCTTGTTAAGCAGACTCACGTGCAGTACCTTGTCAAAGGCCTTCTGAAAATCCAAGTACATGGCATCCACTGATTCTCCTTTGTCTATTCTGCTTGTTATTTCCTCAAAGAATTCTAACAGAATTGTCAGGGAAGATTTTCCATTAAGAAAACCATGCTGACTTTGGCCTGTTTTACCATGTGCCTCCAAGTACTCCATTAACAATTGACAGCAACATTTTCACAACCACTGAGGTCAGGCAAACTGGCCTATAATTTCCTTCCTTCTGCCTTCCTCCCTTCTTGAAGCGTGCTGTGACTTTTGAAATTTTCCAGTGCTCTGGAACTATGCAAGAATCTATTGATTCTTGAAAGATCATTACTATTGCCTCTACCATCTCTTCAGCTACCTCTTTCAGAACCCTGGGGTGTAGTCCACCTGGTCCAGGACTTACCTTTAGTCCTTTCAGTTTCCCTAGCACTTTCTCTCCAATAACAATTACACACACTTCTGCACCCACCCCCCCCCCCACCGACACACTCAAATCTCCAGCATATTGCTAGTGTCATCCACAATGAAGACGGATGTAAAATACTCATTTAATTCATCTGCCATTACCTTTTCCCCCATTACTACTTCTCCAGTGTCATTTTCCAATTGTCCAATATCTATCCTTGCCTTTCTTTTACTCTTGATGTAACTGGAAAAACTTTTGGTATCCTCTTGACTAGTTTGCCTTCATATTTCATCTTTCTTCCCCCTTATGGCTTTTTTAGTTGCCTTCTGTTGGTTTTTAAAAGTCTCCCAATCCTCTAAATTCCCACTAATTTTTGCTCTATTCCATGCCCTCTTCTGTTTTTATTATAGAATAGAATAGTACAGCACAGTACAGGCCCTTTGGCCCACAATGTTGTGCCGACCCTCAAACCCTGCCTCCCATATAAGCCCCCACCTTAAATTCCTCCGTATACCTGTCTAGTAGTCTCTTAAACTTCACTAGTGAATCTGCCTCCACCACTAACTCAGGTAGTGCATTCCACACACCAACCACTCTGAGTAAAAAACCTTCCTCTAATATCCCCCATGAACTTCCCACCCCTTACCTTAAAGCCATGTCCTCTTGTATTGAGCAGTGGTGCCCTGGGGAAGAGGCGCTGGCTATCCACTATCTATTCCTATTATTATTTTGTACACCTCTATCATGTCTCCTCTCATCCTCCTTCTCTCCAAAGAGTAAAGCCCTAGCTCCTTTAATCTCTGATCATAATGCACTCTCTAAACCAGGCAGCATCCTGGTAAATCTCCTCTGTACCCTTTCTAATGCTTCCACATCCTTCCTATAGTGAGGTGACCAGAACTGGACACAGTACTCCAAGTGTGGCCTTACCAGAGTTTTATAGAGCTGCATCATTACATCGCGACTCAAACTCTATCCCTCGACTTATGAAAGCTAACACCCCATAAGCTTTCTTAACTACCCTATCCACCTGTTTTATGTTAGCTGTGATTACCTTTGTCGGCCACAGTTGCTTCATCCTCCCTTTAGAACTCATTCATCTCAGGGATGCATCTATCCTGCGCCTTCTGAATTGTTCCCAGAAGCTCCAATAACTGCTGCTCTGTTGTCATACCTGCTAGTGGCCCCTTCCAATCAACTTTGACTAGCTCCTCTCTCATGCATCTGTAATTTCCTTTATTCCACTGTAATACTGTTATACAGATGGCCCGCGTTTTCCGAACGTCCGCTTTACGACACCTCACTGTTACGAAAAACCTACATTAGTTACCTGTTTTTGCTAACAGGTGTTTTCACCGTTACGAAAAAAGGCAGCGCGCGCCCCAACAGCCAAGCTCATCCCCCAGAACTGCATTCTAGCCAGCATTGCTTAAACACATGCTTTATCTTGATTTATTTTGTGTATCTGTTAGCAAGATAAGTTCTAAGGTACTGCAAAAGCCTAAAGGAGCTCATAAGGGTGTTACACTTAGCATAAAACTAGACATAATTAAGCGTTTCAATCGTGGTGAGTGAAGTAAGGACATTGTCCGTGTGTTGAACTTGCCTGCATCCACCATTCGCACTATTCATATGCAGAGAGAAAGAATTTTGAAAGCTGCCGATGTTACTGTTGGTTCTGCTCATAGCAAAGTGGTCTCTCTTAGTCAGCATCCAATAATGGATAAAATGGAAAGTCTATTTCTTGAGTGGATTGATGGGTGTACAAAGCGTCGTGTTCCATTAAGTTTTCTTATACTTAAGGAGAAATCAGCCTTTTTAATAAGTGGAAACAGAAAGCACTGGACGATGGTGATGAAAGTGGGATTTAAAGGTAGTCATGGGTGGTTTGATCGGTTTCTGAGGCAGCTTCATAGTTTAAGCAGTGGTCCCCAACCTCCGGGCCGCAGACCTATACCGGACGGCAAAGAATGCGGTGGTAGCCAGGACGCACCCAGCACATCTGTAAGAAAAAAGCCAAAATAAACAAGCTAATTAATTAGGTGCCGCCTGACACGTAAATATCAGCCCAGATCAGAGACAATTGCCGATTGCGTCAGGTGGTTATTCATATAAGTGTTTAACTGTGACAAAACTGCAATTTATTAGAGTCTTCCTGATTCCGGAAAGTGAAACTACACTGTACATACATGATTTCTACTTTATATAGGCTATGTATTTTTATGTGTTATTTGGTATGATTTGGCAGCTTCATAGCTTAAAGGTTACTGGAGAGTGTTTCTGCCAAGAGCGCTTCCGCAAGATTTTCGCTGCGCTAGCCAGTGCTGCAGAAAAGTATTTCTACTTTATATAGGTTGTGTATTTATCATATCATTCCTGCTTTTACTATGTTATCATTATTTTAGGTTTTATGTGTTACTTGGCATGATTTTGTAGGTTATTTTTTGGGTCTGGGAATGCTCAAAATTTTTTCCCATATTAATAAATGGTAATTGTTTCTTCACTTTACGACATTCTGATTTACAAACCGTTTCATGGGAACGCTCTACCTTTTGATAGCAGGGGAAACCTGTATCTGACTTTATCTTCTCCCTCTCAAATTGCAGGGTGAACTATATCATATTCTGATTACTGCCTCAAAAGGGTTCCTTTACTTTTTTCCTCACTAATCAAGTCTAATTTATTACTCAACACCCAATCCAGAATACCTGATCCTGTCATGGGGGGCAGGGGTCACTGGTAGCAGACCCAAATGCAAGACACAGACGCTGAAGTACTAGGAACAGGACAGGACTAGAGTTGGGGACATGACTGGATGCAGACTAGGAGCTGGGACAAGAACACAGACTTCGGCTAGGATGTTGGCTAGGCAAATGGGACCAGGACTAGGAACTGGGAACTAGGAGCCTGGGCTTGGACTCCGAGCTAGAGACTGGACAAGAATCCAGAACCTAGGTCTCTACTCAGGCTCAGACCCCAGAATGAGGAGAGGACATGGAACTCCTGCACAGGATGAGGCACATGGACAGGACGAGAGCACAAAACCATGGCTTGGACAGGATGACGTCCTTGGACATAGCTTGGACAGGACAGGAGAACTTCAGCACCAGGCTGGGCGGGAACACGAAGCCTTGATTTGGTCAAGAGAGAGACAGGAACGCAGAGCCTCCGTCGAGGGAGAGACAGGAACGCAGAGCCTCTGTCGAGGGAGAGACAGGAACGCAGAGCCTAGAGCCTTGGTAATCTTGAGACACAGGAACATGGAACACAGAGCCAGGACCCCTCCTTGGAAGCAGGACGTAGGGCCAGGACTCACACAACACTGAGAGACAGATCTCTACTCAAGGTAGCAGCAAACAGCCAGACCTACCCTGCAGAGGCAAGGGCACAAAGAGACAGTTCCCAACACAAGGTAGCAGCAAACAGCCAGACTTACCTAGCAAAGGCATGGATACAGAGACATTCCTAACACTAGGTATTGGCAAACAGCCAGACCTACCTAGCAAAGGCATGGACAGGAACAGTTCAAAACAACAATAGAGAGTTTCTTATCTTGCTCTGGCAGTTAAACTTGACAGCAGTGCAGGCAAGGCAGGGGCAGAGAAGGGATTCAAACAGGGGATTTGGACAGGAACAATCCAACAACTGAAGCTGTCTGTCTGTATCTTGTTTTACGGCGGTTGGCATCCAGCTTAATGGTGCATTATCACCACCCTCTGCTCATGACTGACTGACTCACACACACACCTTTGACCATCCTAGTATCCTATTCCTGTTTATTCATCATATTCTATAAAAAACCCCTGTACCCCTTAAAAACACTAAAAATACCTGGATTTGTGCTCTCTCACCCATGCCCAGCAACCCTTTTAATGTGAATTCCTGCATCCCCAACTCTCTTAGTTTAATTCTCATCATCTCTCTCTGTATCCCATACTTCCTGCAACTCAGAACTACATGTTCTACTGACTCCTCTTCCTGACATTCCTCACACAATCCTGTCTGGTGTTTCCCTATCATTTTCAATGTTTTGTTTAATGCACAGTGTCCCAGCCTTAACCTAGTCCACACAGTCTCCTCTCTTCTGTTTCCATTACTTACCCTAGTAACTGCAACACTCTTTTGTATTTGATATAGATGCCTCCCTTTCCCCTCCCTGTTCCATCTTTCTTGCCACATTCGGTTGACTTTTTCCCAGATTACACACTTAACCTCTGCTTTACTGATACTAATGTGCATTTCCACATTTTCTTTAACACCCTCTTTGCCAACTCATCCACCCTCTCATTCCCCTTCACCCCTACATGTGCTGGAACCCATAGAAATTTTACCTGACCTCCCTGATATGCAATTCTTGTAACTAACTGAAGGACTTCATAAAGTACATCTTGCCGACTGTTTGTGTGAAAAGACCTTAAACTTGCTAGAACTGAGGATAAATCTGAACATATCAATGCTTTGGATGGTCTGGCTTTCTGCACCCATTGCAACGCAACCAACACTGCCAGCATCTCCACTGTAAACACCCCTAACTTATTAGATGTTCTTCTGCTGATTCCAATTTCTTTTGCTGGTATTACCACCCCAAACCCTGTCACTCCTGTTTCAGGTTCCTTCGCACCATCTGTATAAATGTGAGTATAATCACTATACTTTTCCATCACATGACAGTTAAATGCATTTACCAAATCTGTTTTATATCTTTCTTTCCTTTTTACCTCTAACAAATGCCAGTCTATGTCAGGCCATACAAGTTTCCATGGAGCTACAACCGGATAAACTACTGAAGGACTTATCCTCAGATCAAACACTCCACATTCTTTCACGATATCATTCCCTACCCGACTAAAGGTATCCCTCTGAAACCTCCCATTTTCCCAGCACTCCTGCAACACTCCTTTAGTAGGGTGAGAATCATTGTGCCCCTGCAAGTTAGCCCAGTAGTTTGCCATCAGTTGCATCCTTCTTAGTTCCAAAGGCATTATTCCCATTTCTACCTGTAGGGCTGACACTGGTGACGTTTTAAAAGCCCCACTGCACACTCTCAAGGCCTGAGCCTGAATCACATCCAGTTTCCTTATAAGAGACCTAGCTGCTGATCCATATACTATATTTCCATAATCCAATACAGATCTTACTAAAGCCACATACATTCTCTTCAAAGCTGAACAACTTGCTCCCCATTCCCTACCAGTCAAACATCTCATCACATTTATTACTTTTTTACATTTCTCCTCAACTTTCCTGATATGGTCTGCCCATGTTAATCGTGAATCAAATATAACTCCCAGAAATTTAAATGATGCAACCCTTTCTAATTCAACCCCATACATCCTTAACTTCTTCCCTACCTCAACCCTTTTCCTGGTAAAAAAAAATACAGTTTGAGTTTTATCTACTGAAAATCTACATCCCCAATCATAACCCCACTCCACCACTTCATCAATTGTTTCTTGTAGTTTCCTGATTATATAGTCCATGTTCCTGCCTCTTTTCCACAAGGCCCCATCATCCGCAACAGTGACCTACCTATATCCACTAGTACCTTTGTGAAGACATCATTGATCATAATCATGAAAAGTAATGGGCTAATCACACTACCTTGAGGTGTGCCATTTTCCACTATGTACTGTTTTGATAATTCTGATCTAATCCGAACTTGAATTTTTCTACCAAACAAAAAACCTTTAATCCAATTAAAAACTCTCCCACCAACCCCCATCTTGTGCAGTTTAATTAATAATCCTTCCTTCCACATCATATCATAGGCTTTTTCAATGTCAAAGAACACTGCCACTACTGACTCTCTATTTGCCTGGGCCTTCCTTATTTCAGTCTCTAACATAATCACTGAGTCCATGGAATTCCTTCCCTTTCTAAAACCACTCTGATAACTTGCCAGCATTCCCCTTTTCTCAAGCTCATATGATAACCTTTCTGTTATCATCCTTTCCATTATCTTACATATACTTGATGTTAATGCAATTGGTCTGTAGCTAGTGGGTTTTGACAGATCCTTGCCAGGCTTCCTTATTGGAATTACTACTGCTTCTTTCCATGCACTTGGTAATCTTCCCTCCTCCCACACTGTTATAAAAATGCAGCAACTTCAAGAGCGCTCCTTCTCCTAGATTTTTTAGCATCACAGAGCATATCAGATCTTTCCCTGGGGAGGTTGGTCTCGATCTCTTTATTGCTCTCACCATTTCTGCTAATGTAAATGGATCATCAATTATATCATCTGTTCCTTCCCTCCTGCTTAACACACCTGGGTGTTGGCTCATTATTCTTTCCCTTCTTCTTCTTCTCCCTTCTTCAGACAAATTTTCTGAACTGTGTATCAGTACAAATGACTTGGCCATGACCTCAGCCTTATCCCTACTGGAGACTGCAGTTTCCTCCTCAGATATCATTACTGGATGTTCCCATTCCCTTCTATCTCCTCCCATCCTCTTAATCATTCCCCATATCTCTCCCACAGGTGTTGTTCTTCCTACCTTGTCGCAAAAACTCCTCCAACTTGCCCTTTTAGCTTGACGTATAGTTCTTCTCACCACTGCCTGTGCTTTCTTATATTGAACCAAATGCTGCATATTATGGGTTCTTTTAACTAGCCTGAATGCTCTATTTCTGTTTTTTACAGCCTGACAACATTCCTCTGTCCGCCATGGTACCAGTTTTCTATTCATCCTATTTTTACTCCTAGGTATAGATCCTTCTGCTGCCATAATTGCTGAAGTCACCTGACTGTTTAATTCATCTACATTTCCAGAAATATCAATCTTTGTCAACCCTTCTTCACTCAACTTCTGGAACTTACCCCAATCAGCTTTTTCAAACACCCACTTTGGGGTTCCGCCACCTGGTCTTACTTCAACTCTTTCACCCACTGAACACAAAACTGGGTAGTGATCACTGCCTACTGTTGAAGCAGTCCAAACTCCCCAGTTACCAATTCCAGCCAAGGTATTAGACACTAACGTAATATCTAACACTGACTCAGTTCCTGTTGTTATATCTATCCTTGTGCCGCTACCATCATTCATACACACCAAATCCCTTTCTTCCATCAAATCTTCAATTACCTTTCCATTTGGATCTGTAATCTGATCCCCCCATATTGTGCTATGAGCATTGAAATCTGCACACCACGCTACTTTATGTCTGTTTTGTCCTTGTATCTTTAATAGGCTGTCCAAATCCAACCTTTTACATGGATTGTAGTAGTTAATTATAACCACTCCCTCCCCTCTCTCCCACACTTCCACCACTATGTATTCCTGATCATCTCCTTTCTCCAGTACCCTATATGGTATACCTTGCTTGATTAACATAGCACAACCCCCTCCTCCCCCTAGATTTCTATCTTTCCTTATCATTGTATACCCATATACCACAAAGTCTAAAGTTGGTTTCAACCAAGTTTCCTGAATACACACTACATCCAGTTTTACAACCATTTCTTTAATAAAGTGCTTGAATTCCTGGCTATTGGCCAGTAAGCTCCTTGCATTCCATTGTAAAAGAATCACCATAATTAGTATTAACCAACACATGACACTTCCTGGCTTGACTGATTACTGAGGTTCTCCCTCACTTCCTCCCATGTCAGTCCTACTAACCCTAAATGGTTTACTGCTGCTTTTACCACCAGCTGAATTTTGTCACTTTTTGACTTTACCTCAGCAGTACTATTAATCACTCCTGCAATGAATGTTACTAGAGCCTTTTTGTCTACATAAATCCTGTCATTTGTTCTTTGTTGCATCTCTCGTATCCCTATTGCTCCCTGTTCATTAGGAGCATTATTCTGTTCTCTTGACATTCTTACAGCTTCTGCATAAGTGATCTTTCTTTTCACTCTTATTTCTTGAATTTTAGTCTCCCGTCTCACAACCTCACACCCACTATATGCAACATTATGAGCTCCTCCACAATTGCAGCATTTTGGTTGAACTCCTGTTCCGCACTTTCCATATTCATGATCACCCCCACATCTAGCACATCTCCTCTGCCTTTTACAGTTTTTAGCCACATGTCCAAACCTTTGACAACTATAGCACCTCAATGGCTTTGGCACATACACCCTTACTGGGTAACTCATGAAACCCAGGAACACCTTCCTTGGCACTCTTTCTTCTTCAAATTCAATCAATACTGATTCACTTTCCTTTTTCACTCCCTCCTTTGTTGTTTTCAGTCTTTGAACATTCATTACTTTCCCTCCTTTGATATTCCTCTTTATCTCCTCCATATTTATACTCATTGGTATCCCCGTGATCACTCCTTTACAACCACTGTTTTGTGCTCCCACCCTCCCAGTGTATTCCACCTTGCATTTTCCTATCTCTTTTAGCTTGAGTGCTTTCTCAAGTTGTTCCTCATTCACACATCTTACCAATAAGTTGCCATCATTAAGGACTTTTGCAAATACTATTTCCCCTGTCTTATTTGTCAGAGTTGTTGTTAGCACAAACAGGTTAATTTTCTTCATGTCCCTGAGCCTTCTCATTAGACCTAATTATGACAACACCTCCTCTCTGAGCTTGTTCATCTTCCTCACTTTCAGAGCTTTCTCCACTATCATTTCTTATTCTTTTATTCCCTTTGTCTTGGTTTTTATTCATCCGACCCCTCACTACCTCCTCATTCCCTTTATTTCTCCCTTCACAATGATCCACCCCTCCCCAGCTGCCTACCTCTGGTCCCAAGTCTCTATCCCTCTCCTTCTCCACTTTCTTTCCCTCAACCCCACCTCTTATCTTGTCCACCATTACCAGACCCACACAACCCCCTCCCAGCAATTTCCATTCCTTCCCCACTCTCTTTCCCTCAACAGGTTCCAAAACACACTCACACATCAAGCAAAACACAGCCAGCTTCCAGCAGCAGCCCACACTCCATCAACAACTGAAGCTGAACCAAAGAGCTATTTATGTAGCCAGCCCAAAATGTGAATCAGCTGCCTCAATTAGAGCACCCAACAGAAAAAGGGAAAACCAGAAAACGTGGAATAAGGAACAATGGACCAGACTGTGAACCGGAATCCAGACTTCACGGACCGGACCATGACAGATCCTCCAGTGTGCTCAACTACAAGCTGCTCTAAAAAGCCATTTTGTGGGCATTCTACAAATTTTCTCTCTTGGGATCCCCCAGCACCAACCTGATTTTCCCAATTTACCTACAAATTGAAATCCCCTATAACTATCGTCCCATTACCCTTTTGCCAAGCCTTTTCTATCTCCCATTGTAATTTGTACCCCACATCCTGGCTACCATTCAGAGGCCTGCATATAACAACCATCAGGATCTTTTACCCTTGCAGTTACTTATCTCTACCCACAAGGATTCCAAATTTTCCAATCCAATGTCACCTCTTTCTAAGGATTTGATATCATTATTTTTTTAACCAACAGAGCCACAGCAACCACTCTGCTAGCCTGCCTGTCCTTTCAATACTATGTGTATCCTTGGATGTTGAGTTACCAACTATAATCTTCTTTCACAATTCAGTGATGCCCACAATGTCCTACCTGCCAATCTCCAACTGCACTACAAGATCATCTACCTGAAGCCATTCTTACTGCTCGAACTGTACTAACAGACAGGGAATGAAGAATGAAGAAGAAACTTACCAGATACTTCCTTCACCCAAACCTGTTCTCGCCAAATTCTGATGAGCCAAAGCCACTCCACTCTAATACTGGCTCACTCCAACAATGGCTACTTCACTTGTCTATGCCTTATTTTTATTTGGCTTCGCAAGTGTGTGAGAGCTCCTGTGCCAACTTGACTGGGACTGTGCCACCGAAATCCCACGAAATTAGTGAAATCTCTGATCTGCAGAAAACCTAGCAGCTAGAACCATACATTGACTAATAAAGCAAAATTGAGCAGAAGAACGTTCTGTAATGATCAATAAACCAATTGTTTGGAATCAAATGACCTTTCCTGGTGTCTCAGGGGTGAGTGTTTCTGCACCGCATTGTCCACCACACCCCACCCCCGGCCCTTGCACTCCTTCTCTGCCACCTGTCCCATACCCCTTCCGAGGCACTCCACCCTCACCATTCCCAACATCCTTTGCTCCCGCCAAACTCGCTCTGCGCTCTGTGTTGACAAGTACAGTGCTGTGCAAGTCTTGGGCACCATTGTTATGTTGTTACCAAAGCTACTGTGTGATGATCAAACTCAGAATTTCATCCCTCAACAGTGAGATATTTAGTGTGATGTTGGTTCTAGCAAAAATATTGTCAGTGGGCTTCTATTATTCTTTTGATATTCCATAGGATGTCTTACAGCTGTCTGAAAGAACTGAAGAGCAGTGGTAGCTCACAGCCTAACACTTCGCTGGAGAACTGGGTGGAGCATCCAACTTCTGGACTCTCCAGCCTCCCTGCACGAGTTGCATCCATTCAATAACCATGGTATCATTGCTTTCCCGGGATGTCTGATATATTCTCGATGAATCCATCCTCTGAGGTGGTAGCTGAAATCCAAGAACAAGTAAAGCAATTGCAGATGTCATGAATCTGAAATGCAGGCTATGAACACGTGACTTAAGTACAGCCCAGACAGAAATGAGCGAGCCTATGCAAACAAGCACATGGGAGTCCGACAGGACAGACTTGCTGGCTGCTGTCGGCATATTCTGCTGTCACTTTGTGGCTGCATTTCTGATATGCAAACTGTCTGGGTTATGAATAGTTTAGAGGGATGGAACCTTCCATAACATGAGGAGGACCATTAAAAGCAGATTGCTGGAAGTACCGAGTATTTGTGGAAGGAATTCAGATCTTAATTTCTTTATTATCAGTCATTTAGACGGTTGAATTTTGAAAGATTTGTATTGAACAATAGATTTCACCAAAGTATGATCAACGATGTTCATAATGTTGTGTTACTCCAATGTAATATTGTGCAGTCCATCAGTTCCTCAGCCAAATGCTGGAATAGATTTTAAATGTGCCCAATTATTTACATAATGCAAAGCTCCTAACATGTCCAAATATAGAACAGCTTAACGAACATTGAGTCACGAATTATAAATTTGATTGCTACGTGCAAGACAGTGTCTGGGAGGGACTGAGTTGATGTGACATGTTTAGAGTCTGTTAACAATCCCTACTTACCTAAGTTACATGGTTCTTGTGATTCAATGATAATGCAAAGAGCTAAACACTTGCTGGCTCAGTCTTTGCCCTACCAGACCTAAGCATTTAATTTAGACTGATGCATTACTGCAGTGATGAGAATAGGCCATGCTGTTGTTTAGATAAAATGTTCAACACCCACATCACGAGCCTGTAATAAATATTTTATTATTCAGAATCAGAATCAGGTTTAATATCATTGGCATAGGTCGTGAAATTTGTTGTTTTTGCAGCAGCAGTACTACTCCAGACAAAATAGTAGAGAAGAAAAAATGTGAATTACAGTAAGTATATATATATTAAGTAGTTAAATTAAATATGCAGTGCAAAAGTAGAAATAAAAAGCAGTGAGGTAGTGTTCATGGGTTCAAAGTCCATCAAGAAATTGGATGGCAGAGGGGAAGAAGCTGTTCTTGAATCGTTGAGTATGTGCCTTCATGTTCCTGTACCTCCTTCCTGCTCATAGCAATGAGAAGAGGGCATGACCTGGGTGAAGCTGCCTTTTTGAGGCATCACTCCTTGAAGATTTCATGGATGCTATGGACGATAGTACCCATGATGGAGCTGACAATTCTCTGCAGCTTCTTTCAGATCCTGTGCAGTAGCTCCCCCCGCTCACCCCATACCAGATAGTGATGGAGCCATTAGAATGCTCTCCAGGTAATGAGCTGGCTGTTCTGCAGGGAGAGCTGCCAGTTATCAGGTATTTGCCACTTTGTTCATTTTGAACACTCATACCTGCTTGGTCAAATGTGGAAGGCGTTAAACAACTTTAAACAGACATTTCACATCTGCTATACTGTCCTGCTGCTGGACTAAACATTGAGCTTAGTAAGAAAGTACTGATGTGCACTTCACATCTGGCTCCTCACCCTAATTCCATGACTGGCTAATGTGTGGACAGAAACCCTACTCACTGATCCTGTGACCAAAGATTCATGCATGTAATTGCTTGAAATTTTTGCTTTATTTCAATGTTTTCTATTATGCCCATTTTGAATTGTTACATTAAATTTATTTTTATTTACTTTTGAAAACAATTCTTTAACTTAAACATGATTGATATTTTTTAAAGTATATACAGTGCCTATAAAAAGTATTCATTCCCCTTGGAAGTTTTCATGTTTTATTCTCTTACAACATTGAATCACGGTAGATTTAATTTAGCTTTTTTTGACACTGACTACTAGAAAAAGACTCTTCTGTGTCAAGGTGAGAACAGAGCTCTGCAAAGTGATCTAAAGTAATTACAAAAATAAAACATGGAATAATTGATTGCATAAAAATTCACTGCCTTTAGTATGACACACCAAGTCATCATTGGTGCAGCCAATTGGTTTCAGAAGTTACATAGTTATTAAATGGAGATCACCTGTGTACAGTCAAGGTGTTTCAATTGATTGTAGTAAAAGTACACCTGTATCTGGAAGGTTCAACCGCTAGTGGGTCAGTATCCTGGCAAAATTACACCATGAAGAAGAAAGAAAGCAAATCTGTGAAAAGGTTATTGAAATGCACAAGTCAGGAAATGCGTACGAGAAAATTTCTAGTCAGGGAATATCCCTTGGAGTACAGCTAAGTGAAACATCAAGAAATGGAAAGAATATGGCACAGCTGTAAATCTGCCTAGAGCAGGCTGTCCTCAGAAACTGAGTGACCATGCAAGAAGGGGACTAGTGAGGGAGGCCACCGAGATAACTATGACAGCTCTGGAGGAGTTACAAGCTTCAGTGGCTGAGATGGGAGAGACTGCACATACAACAGCTGTCACTGGATGCTTCACCAGTTGCGGCTTTATGGAAGAGTGGCAAAGAGGAAGCTACTGTTGAAAAAAAATTCACATAAAATCTCAGCTAGAGTTTGCCAGAAGGCATGTGGGAGTCAGCTGGGAAAAGGTTCTATGGTCTTATGAAACCAAATGTTATGTTTGGTGTAAGCCATCACTACACATCATCAAAAACACACCATCCCTACTGCGAAACATGGTGGTAACTGCTGTGGGGAGGCTTCACTGCACCAGGCCCTGGAAGGCTTGTGAAGGTAGAGGGTAAAATGAATGCAGCAAAATACAGGGAGATCCTGGAGGAAAACCTGATGCAGTCTGCAAGAGAACTGTGACTTGGGAAAAGATTTATTTACCAGCAAGACAATGACCCCAAGCAAAGTCAAAGCTGCACTGGAAAGATTTAAAACAGCGAAGTTAAAGTCCAGGAGTGGCCAAGTCAGAGTCCAGACCTCAATCTAATTGAGAATTTGTCGCTGAGCTCGAAAAGGGCTGTTCACTCATGATCCCATACAATCCAACAAAGCTTGAGCAGTTCTGTACAGAAGAATGGGGAAAAATTGCAGTGTCCAGATGTGCAAAGCTGACAGAGCCCTATCCACACAGACTCGAGGCTGTAATTGCTGCCAAAGGTGCATCTACTAAATACTGACTTGAAGGGGGTGAGTAATTATTTGCATTTAATAATTGTAATAAATTTAGACCAATTTGTAGAGATTTGTTTTCACTTCGACATGAAAGAGTCTTTACTGTTGATCAATGTCAAAAAAGCCAAATTAAATCCACTGTAATTCAATTTGTAAAACAATAAAACATGAAAACTTCCAAGGGTGGGGTGAACATCTCAGTCTTCTCCAAATCCTCAATGGTGGGGTGATGTGTGAGATTAGGAATTATTGTCCATTTAAATATTGTCCAATACAAAACTGAGATGGTTTAAAAAATGAAATAGTAAAGAAATTGTCCTTTCCCCATTGCCATTTTTCAGAAATGGATGTTAAGGCCAATAAGTGCCCCACCATGAAGAGGGTAGGCACTTATTAAAAAGAACTTCCTCAGGATTAATTGTTAACAACTGCTGCATTAGTTTCTCAGGATAACATATGCAGCTTATGTAACATTAGGTTACATCACTTCCAGAGGCGTAGCATGTGCCACTCCTGTGACAATAGCTCTGTGTATATATTGCAACAATGCTTAGGGTAGAATGTTTTAGAGTCTATTGATCGCTGAGGAGAAGCTGTGTGTGATAGATGTAAAGGTGTATTCTGGTATCAGGGCATATAGCAAACATTAAGTTCAACAGCAGGCATTCTTCAGACATGAATGTGGATTGTAGATTAAATTTAAAATGCAACCCTGAACAATAGTTTCCTGGAGCTGTGGACACCAGATGACTGAAAACTAGACAGTACTTATTAACATTCATTTTGGGTGTCTGGAGTGTGGACGCAAAAAAAGAGGTGTGTAAAAACTGTATGTAATTCAAAGGAAGCATTGTAGGGGAGGGAGGGGGAGGGAGGAAACATTGACTCAGATCATGAGAGGCCTACGTCGGGCATTTTCATGCCTTACAAAGCATTGTAGATACATTGTAATTATAAAATTGTCCTGTTACCTTTGATCTTTAGCAAATAAAATATGTAATATTTATTCGAACAGGCCTCTTCCTCCAAGAGTGTCTCCTTTTGTTGAATAAAACACTTCTGTATCCACTAGCTTCAGTGTCTCTCTGGTGACTGTTCATGTTACAACAGGAGGTGCACAGCAGGAAATGCTACTTTATACAGTGTAAGTTCTTTTATGAATAAAAGACCTTTGACAGATCAAAGGATTGGCTATACTCCAGTGTTACAGTGAGTAAATTCGAGACAGATGGAGATACTGAAACATTCCAAAAAAGGGAAGCGTGATCTGCCAATTCCCAAATATCAGGCCGCAGAGCAGGTCCTCAAGAAAGTCTTTGGCCTCTTCTGCCTGACGTGCCTTTCCTCCCCCACTCCCAGGCGCATTCGCTGTTTGCAATTCCCATTCAGTCCCAGCCATATCACCATGTCCTGATTAAAGCCGCATTTACTCCCCAATTACAGGTTCTGAGCCCTAGACTTAAATCCCATCCCATAACCCACCAACCACACACACACAACCCCACCCAAACAACTGCCATCATTGGTTGTAATACCCTTCCACCCTAATCAGCACTTGAGATCCAGACCTCCTTTTCCCAAATGCTGCTGACTATATCCTAATAGCATATCGTCACTAGTAGCCAATAGCATATCGTCACTAATCTTCCTGGATGGCCTGGCCGGCAACTTCTCCTACAGTCGAGTAGGAAATAGAAGAAACATTTGCAATGAGGCAGTACTCTTGACTTCAATGGGAACTCTGTATTTCCAGCCTCTCAATTTTCCCCAACTTCCTGTAAACCCAAATAACTCTCAGATTTCCAGGATCTAGTGACAAAGAATCCCACAGAAGATCAAGGCACTCTTCACACTGGATGCAAATACTATCAGGAGTGGGAGTTGTCACACCAAGTCCCTGCCCATGCTCCTATTTCAACCATGTTGATTGTATCAATGCTTCAATCATCTCTGTACATTTGCTTACATTCTGTTTAAGTAACCTAGATCCTCACACCTGATGCAATATGGTCATCAGAACAATAGGCTAAGTGATACCAACAGCACTGAAGTAATAAAAAGAATCAAAAATAACTGACTATAGAAAGCAGAGTTTAAGAAAGCTCCATACAGAGAAATTGCCTTGTGCGTTAGTATATTAAGTTACCAAGCATAGTTGTGGGAGGCAGGAAGCAGTAACTGACGACTTCCTGGAACTGCTAGCAGACAAGTAATAAGGGTTAAACAATAACAAAGTCCTTGCCAAACATAGTTTCGGTGCATTCAAAATTGCTCACCTCTCAGCTGAAATGAAGAGAACTAGCAAAAAAGGTTGAAGGATTGCTCAACTGGGTTGCATTGGCAGACGTTTAAGGGTTTCCTTCAGAGTATACAGATAAAATACATCTCAATTACAAAGAAAAAATCAGAGGAACTCAAAAATCAAAGTAAAGTCAGATTTAAAGAATAAATATGCAATTGTACAATGAAGGGTGGCAGAAGATTGAAAAAAGCACAAAAAATAAAGAAATAATGGCTAAGAAATTAATAAGAAAGGAAAAAAAAGAATGCAAGATAAAGATAGTAAGAAATTTAAAGAATAGTAAGAGTTTCTATAGGTTTTTTTTTAAAAAAGCATCAACAAAGACAGCTCTGGAACCATGGAAGTGTTAAGTATTGGGAATTAGTTATGGAAAATAAGGAGATGGCAGATGAATTATACAGTTAATTTGCTTTAGTCTTCACTATAAAAGGGCACCCCACCATCAAAGGTATCTTCAAAAGACAGTGCCTCAAAAAGGCAATATCCATCAGTCAGGACCCCCACCACCCAGGGTCTTACCCTCTTCTATTTCCCACCATCAGAGAGGAGGTGCAGGAGCCTCAAGGCACACACTCAACATTTCAGGAACAGCTTCTTCCCCTCCACCATCAGATTTTTAAATAGACAAAGAACTCATCAACACTATTTCACTAGTTTTGCTCTCTTTTTGCACTACTTACTTAGTTTTTCAACATGTATTTCTCATAGTAATTTATAGCATATTCTGTGCATTGTACTGTACCAAAAAGCAAAAGTTTCACAACGTATTTGAGTAACAATAAATTGGATTCTGATTCGGATTCTTCAAAAGAAATGTACATCAGGAAAGAGAAGGGAGGGAAGAATTCTTGAAAAAATTATGATCACCACAAAATTATTGGAGCCATATGCTGACAAATTGTTATGCTCAGGTGAATTTCATGAGGAGGTATTAAAAAGAGTGATTCATGAGATAGTTGATGCATTGGTTTGAATTTTTCCAAAATTTCCTAGATTTGGAGAAGGTTCAATTAGACAAAAATAGTACATGTAAAAATAGTAAATGTAATACATTAGCTTATTAATGTAAGCTTACATTAATAGCTTAATGTATTTAAGCTATTAAGCAATTAGCTTAATAGGGAAAATGATAGTGGATGTTTTGTTCTAGGAGGGAACTTTTAGATCAAAGTATTACAGAATTAGTCGGGAGAAGAAAGAGAGCGTGGCCCTAAGTGAAGCATATAGTGAGATCTGGAAGAGCATCAGCTTATTCAACAGGTTTGAAGTTGTTGCAGCCCATGTGGTGAGAGTCAGGAGGTTGAGTAACCTGACTACTTACCATGATTCATGGGCCGTCCAATATACAAACATGAGAAACAGAAACAAAATTAGGCCAACCAACTCCTCAAACCTGAAACACCCTCCCCATTCAATCAAATCACAGCTAATACAGTCTGGGCCTCAAAACCACACTCTTGCTCTCGCCTTCCTCCTCCAAACTGCCCCTAAAGCCCCTTCCATGTAGTTTAAATATCAATTAATATCAACCTTCAGTGACCCTGCTTTCAAGCTTGCTGGAATAAAGAATTTTAAAATCACTGCACTTTGAGGGGAAAAATTCCTCCTCGTATCTGCCATAAATGGACAACCCTCTATTTTGAAATTATGGTCCTAGATATACAGTACATACCCAATTAAGAAAAAATGTCTCTCAGTATCTAGTCTGTTATTCCATCTTAGTATGGGGAATGCAGCAGCTGCTGTCTTGATGGAGAATGATGTATTTAGAAGAATGAATGTTACTTCTGTAGACACAAAACTGAATTACAAAACTCATTGACATATCCTTGGGATTGGTAAAGGATTTGCAATGTGAGTGGATATATCCATTTGTTAAGGTCACATGTGAGAATCAATGACATGAAAGGAACAAAAAAGGAAATCTGATGGGAGGATTTGAGCAACTACTGTCAAATTAAAAGCCAGAACTGCAGAGATAAAAAATCTCTGCAATGTGTTCAGGTAATAAGATTGGACAATTGAGTGCATGGCTTTAGTGACTGGTGTGGGAGAAATGGGCTTCAATTGAAGGAGCACGCGGAGGAAAGAGGGGGCTGTGCTCCTATTTGTACAGCTAAATCATTTTCATTGTTGTGAATGCAATGTAGATTCAAAGAAAGATTCTGTGACTGTAACTGGTGGTTTATTTTTATGTTTACACACTGTGTCCCTCCCTGACCAGCTCTGTTTATCTTCAGACACACAACAGACTGCAAGTGTGGGAATCTGGAGGGCAAACCTAATGCAGGGTTTCATCCCAAAACATCAACAATTCCTTCCCCACCCCCCACAGATACTGCTCGACCTGTTGAGTTACTCCAGCAGATTGTTTATTGCTGTATGACGCACCTTGTACGATTAACTTCCCTTTTCCACTTTCTCAATTTTCCCTCAGCAGAAACCTATCTCCCAACTATTTAGTTTGAAACCTTACTGATAGCCCTAGTTATTCATTTTGCAAAGACACTGGCCCTAGCCCAACTTAAATGAACATCCATTTAGAGTCTATTACTTTTATAAAAATGTAGTTGCAAAGTAAATGGGAATTAAATATACAAGAGTGCTCAATTTTTGAAAAGAGACAGGCAAAGATGGATAAGGAGGTAGCTAGTCCATATATCAATGGGAGACAGGCAGTAGAGATCATCACTCAGAAAATCAGCAAAGAAAATCAGTAGGGCACAGTGTAAACCAGGAAAACACGGGCAACTGCAAAAAACAATAGCACAGTAATCACAGGGGAGTAGTGAAGTGCGAACCCAACAATAAGGTTTATTTCTAGGGAGATTGAATTGTAAAATAAAGCAGGCATGCTAAAATTGCTTTAAACCTTATTTAGGTGGTACTTGAAAAAATAAATTACATAGTCAGCATATTATCAAAGGATACACTGTCAATACATCAAAGATTTAGAGTTATACCTGTTATATAAAATTATACAAACAAGCCATGCTGAGTTAAGGATGGTGTCATTTTTACAGATGTCCATAAATCAATTTTGGCTAAAAGTCAGAAACTACACAAAATTTCTCTATGTGGCAACCATATCTCCATGGTAGTGTGCTGTTGACAAGGGCCAATTTAAGATGAATACTTATTTATCATCTTCCCCTGCCTAGATACAATGGTACAAAGTCAGGATGTCCCATTCTCAGTGACTGGTTTCAATAGGCTTGAAGAGTCAGTGGCTGCTGAATTGTTTAATAAAATATTGCACAAATATAAATCAAGGTAATTGCTTGTCAGTTTCCAAAGCGATTCTCTTAAGTGAAACTGTCCATCCATGTTCTGTTGAGCCAATGGTGTCTGATTACTACAAGGAGGTTATACAGAAGCAGGGTGTTTACAAAATTGATTCTCATTTGAACTTATTGTTTATAGGAGCTTGTCCATGTGTATGTGGTGTCTAAAAGTTGAGCATCTGTAACTTGTACCTGTCACAACCACAGATTCTACCATGGGGCCTGGGTGCTCACCCAGGCAGGCTGCTGAATGGGGCTGGCAATCATGAAAACGCACATGTTAGCCAATTGGTGTTTCATTGTGTGAGCATTTAACTCCCTTCCTCTCAGTCCAGTCTTGTCGAATACATCAATGTCAGTGCTCCCTGCTTACCTTGTTTTGGGAAAGAAGACAACCATTTAAACTAATGTTGTAAAGGAGCAATATTTATTTTGTGTTAAGTTACTGCTTCCGATTTGCAGTGTCAGTGTTAGATTTCATTTTGAGTGTTTTTAGCTAACGGCCCTGTTAGCCTAGTGTTTATTGTTTTCTGTCCTTTAATTCTGCACAGTTCTTATTAAAAGTCAGTGAACTGTTCATCTTCTTCACTGCCTCTCCCTCTGTACTCGGACCATAACGGCACCCCCATGTCAGCATCAGGAAACATGTATATGCTGGGTCTTTTCCTCTGAGAAAGAGAAAGTTCATGGGTGACTCTACTAAAGGGGTACAGGTGCTTCCATCTCAGTGCAGAATGAAGCAAAACTGCAGACAACATACATACCAAGGCTCCAAGAAATAAAATGGGTAGTTAGGGAAACATTTTCCCTATCCACACAGTAGTGAGGATATAGAAATCACCACCACAGGATCAAGAGGAATCAGACACATTTGAGAGGAGGGTAATTAACCATACAAGATAGAGTAAAGTCGATGGTTTTATTGATTGAGTTAAACAAGGATAGGTGTGTGAAATGTAACACAAACACTAGCATACATGACGTGGACCAAATGACCAGTTTCTGTGCTGAAAGATTTAAGTCATTTTGGAGAAACTATCAAAGCAATGTATGTCATGCTGTGGCTAGGACTTCTGTTGTTATTATGAAGATATTTCATTTTAACAGTTTTCTGCAAGAGCAGTATGTCCTGCTGGTAAAATGTTTTGGTTTCAGTTCAAGATAAGAAACCTGTTGTTCAACATAGGAATGTTATGTCAGACAATCAGAATGGTGGAATCTGGAGAAGGTTCTAGAGCAAGCAGGGCGGAGAGAGTTTTCTGAAGGACAGTAGCCTGGTTTGGGGTCTTTTTAGCAGGAGCTGTGAAGCAGGACAGAAGGGGAAATACTGCACACTGCCTTTGGAAGGAGAGTCCCCTTTGCAAGAAGTGCTTTGTGCAGATGAATGACTCCAAGGAAGAAGGGCAGTACTCCTGAGAAAGAGAGAGAGAGAGAGAGAGAGCCAAGTTGTTCAAGATGGTCTTCAGGGGGAGTTCGAAACTGTGGTGGGTGCTTTCATGCAGACCGTGGGTCCAGCAAGTGAGTAAGACATAAATCCCCGAATACTCCAGTATGAGCTTTAATGGTTATGTGCACATTGGATTGGTTTAACTGTAATGGGCTATTTTATTTCTTTTTTTTTCTTATTAACTCTTTGGTATAGCTAAAATTGGCAAATATACTTTCTTATAATTTTGTGTGGTGTATTATTTACTATTCCTTGCCAACTGATAATAGTACGGGCAGTATTATGCAGCATTTGCTCAAATCGAGGTTCTGTTAATTGGAACAACCCTATTTTCCTGTTTGGTTGAACCCCAAATCAAAGCAACCCTAGACATATATTGTTTATAAAGGTGATCTTTTCACCAGAGTCCCATGGCTGTTAGCCAAGTTAGCTATCGAGCCAAGTTTGCATATGAGCCCAGTGAGAGCCCAAAGAACATAGAATTTGAATTACACTTTGTTTTGATCTTGTATCAAGGCCAAAGTACCAACAGAAACATCATTGAATGACAGTCTGTGTATTCTCACTTTAAACAAGCTGTGCTAGGCTTGAAATTTGTCACTCCTTGTAGTCCACAGATCCTGAACTTGGCAGCACTCCAGTCATTTGTTTTTTCTCTCCTACTCAGCTCAGCTGTTCTCGACATGTCTCAAGTCACCAGCTTTTCTGCACTTTTGAATTGCTCTTGAGAAGATGGTGAGAAGCCACTCTGATGAAGGTTACCTAATAAAGCTATTAGCTAGTAAGATAATAATACAGCAGTGCAAATTTCCAAGTCCTTGTTCAAATATTATCCTCACAGCTTTCTTTATTCATAATATCCCTAGTTTATTCTTGCTTATTCACAGAAAATATTGTTTGGCCTCTGTTGAACATAATAATACATTTTTACCACTGCCGTTTGACATCCTAGATAGTCACTGCTGACAGCAACCTTTTATCTAAACTACTTCCTTGGTTTTCATTATGTTGTAAAGCTCCAATTATCTGGCACCTAAGGGCAGGACTTTGCTGGTGCTGGACTAGTCGATTTTCTAGACTATTAGATGCTGTTATGTTTTGTAATTCCAAAATATAAAACTAAGCAAAACAAAAACAAGTGAGCCCAAGCCCAAGAGATGATTATAAACTTCATTTTTGCTTTTAACTAGGTGCGCACTTATGATATAGTGACGTGATGGCGTGTGCCATTCACATACTTTTACATGTAACCCCTTCTCCGTGGATTGTCACCTTGTCATGGTGGAGAAGCTTGAGTGGTCCTGTGATCCCAAGAGCAATGCCGTCTGGAGCTATGCTCCTGGTAGGGTCACCCATGGCGGTAAGGTTGAGGGTGAGGTCCCTGACAAAGAACAATCCAACCTCAATGGTGAAACAGGGCGGACAAAGTTACTTCGAACTCAACGGCTGTGAAGGTGGATGAAGGCTGCAACAAATCCATCAGCTCCAATCGTCGTGGTTTCCATGCCATTGGAATCAGTTGGTTGATTTGTGAAGTATCATGTGCTTCCTGGAGTGGAACATCAAGTACACATTAAACAAACACATGCACAGGCGTCTTCACTCTGTGGGCCACTTCTTCAGAACGAAGACCATCATCCTCGACACCGAGGGATAACCACGATGATGACGACATATAACCCACAATGCATCACGTAAACAACAAAGGATTCTTAATCAAATAACATATTTACAAAATTACTGAAATATTACTAAATATTAAATGGACAACACTCCTCCCTGCTTAGCTATAAACTCCAACCCAACTTAAATAGGTAGTGTATCGCTCAATAGTCATCTCTCTCTCTCTCTCTCTACAATACTGTAAGAGTCTTAGGTATATGCAAGAGTTTTAGTTGCATATATATAACTAGTGCATCTAAGACTTTTGCACAGTACTGTATTTGTTAACGTGGAGTGGAGAGTGAATTTGTAAACCTGGTGGGAGAAAAGGATGTCGAGAATGGTGAGAGTGGAGCACTGCGGGACGGGTGTAGGACAGGTGGCAGAGAAGAAGTGCCAGGGGTGTGGTGAAGGGCGGGTCCAGGCACACCCAGCCCTGAGACACCAGGCAAGCTATTTTGATTTCAAACAATTAGTCTATTGATCATTACAGAACGTCTCTATGGCGCTTTCCATTCTATCTCTCACACATGTAATGAAATTTGTGTTTTTGTTACAGCAGCTGTACAGTGTAACACATAAAATTACTAATGCATTGTGCAAAAGTCTTAGGCACCCTAACTGCTGTGTGTGTGTATGTGTGTATGTGCCTAAAACTTCTCCTGGCATTCTCTGGACCTTTGGGCATTCTGAACTGTGCATGGCAAGCTGCTCGATCCTCTGCTTTATTCCCAGGCCATCAGACAAAATGCTTTCATTTTGACCATGCCTAGATGACTGGCATGTAGCTCATCCACCAATTCAGCTCTCAGCTTGCACGGTACAACCGCTCTCAATACACACATAAGGCAACACCATGAAAGGGAAGTTCATCCTGGTGGTAAAAATTGGGAACAGGAATTTCTGCTGCACAACCAGCCATTTTGGGTTGCCATGTAGACCTGAGACAGAGTTGGGGTCTTTCCAGCTTCACTTTGGATCATCTGTGCCGTAATAGAAGACTTTCAATTTGTATTCGGGAGAAATACATCAATGAAGCGTCCTCTTCTGCTAAATTTTTCAGGTATTTCCTTTTCCAAGGGTAAATAGGACATTCCATCAGTGTTTCCATGATGAGTTGTCCTCTTGTATTTTGCCTTGTAGTTATGTCCAAAAACAGAGCCCATCCCTGCATTCATGCTGCTGCTGTTAGTAGAATACCCTTGTGTGGACTGAAAATGGACCCCACTAGTTGACAATCCATAATGAGGGGAAACTCTCTTCCATACAAATACTAGCTGAAATGCTTCTCTTTCAATCTGTGTGCAATTATTCTCTGCAGCGGTAAGGGAACGTGATGCAAAGGCTCTATGGGGCGTTCATTACCATTACTTATAACATGTGACTGACTGCGCCAATACCATAAGGCAAGGCATCAAAGGCAAGCTTAATTGGATCATATGGATCATAATGTGTGAGTACAGTGTCAGTCATCACTATTTTATTTACCTTTTGGAAAGCAACATCATACTGCTTTGTCCATTGTCATTTCTTCCTGATCCATAGTAATGATTTCGAGAGCTGGATCACAGTAGCCAGGTTTGGCAGAAACCTGTTATAGAAATTGACAAATCCTGAAAAGGACTGCAACTGTGACAAGTCCCTTGGCCTTGGGGCATCCACCACTGCTTAAAATTTTCTCAGCACAATTGTACAATTCTTGTGTGACCACTGTATGTGATGCTTGGTTTAAAGAATTCACACATGTTACGTTTTGCTCTGAGCCCATAATCTTCTAATCTTTTTAACAATGACTTGAGATTTTGAAGATATTCCTTGTCATCCTTACTGGTAACAATGATACCAGATAACACTGAGTGCCTGGGCAACCTTGCAGCTCCTGGTCCATGACTTTCTGCCAGGGTGTAGGTGCAGATACTACTCCAAAAATCAACCTATTATAGTGATAAAGCCCTCTGTGAGTGCTTATGGTGAGAAACACATTCTTCTTCTTCCATTTCCATCTTTAGGTAGGCCTCAACTAAGTCCACTTGGCTAAAGATATCCTCTATCCTGGGCAGTACAGGGTTGATGGTTACTGTAAAATTGCCAGAGGTACTGGCAAACCCATTCTTCTTAGCTACTGGGGACCACGGGCATTGCCCATAGGCTCCATTAAACCTCAGAAAGAATTCCTTCAGCCTCCATGTGATCTAGCTCACTGGTTACTTTATCACAAATATTATAAGGAACCAGATGGGTGTTGCAAAACCTATGTGTGGCATTTTCATTTAACACTATTTTACCCTTGATATGTGTGAGCTTTTCAGTGCCATCCTTGAGCACTGCTGTGGCATCATCCAAAACCCTTCTTACTTCACATTCAGTAGACGCTTTTGCAGGGGATGTAGCATGCAAGTATGGATGGATCACCAATCAAGTCATAGTTCTCTCTCACAACCCCACAATGCTGGCCCTCCTGTTTTTACCAAATACAAGCCCAATGTGGCTTATTGCTTGTTGTATTTTACTGTTACAAATGTCATTCCCACAGGAGTTATCTTTTCTCCAATAAAAGTTTTAGTTGGATGTCTGCAGGCTTCAATTCAGTATCTTTGAAGTGTTGTTCAAACTCACTTTGTGGAATAAATGAAACAGCTGAGACGGTGTCCTACATTTTCATTAATTTGCCGTTCACTTCTGGTGTAAGCCATATTGCTTCTCTTTTGTTAGTTTTCATGTTAATTGTGAATTATGCTTCAATGATCTCAGATCACATTGATTCTATTTATAACTGCACCTTATTGTCTTCCAGAATGGAAATATCGGCGTGATATCCAGCACCACATCCTCATGAGTATAGGAATAGAAGAATAGGAGAGATGAAAGGGTGGCTACAGAAGTGGTATAAGAGACAGGACTTTCGATTTTTGGATCACTGGGGTGATTCTTGGGGAAGGTGGGACCTCTAAAACCTGGACCTATTGAACCTGAACTAGAATGGGTCTAACATCCTGGTATGTCATTGCGAAGGGTTTAACCGTATTTGGTAGGGAAGGGTATAATAGATGTACAACTGGGAGGGGGTTGAGAGGGAAGCTATGGTCTAATATAGAAGAACTAAGTCAGTCCAATAGACAGATATGGGCACGTAAAGGTGCACGGGAGGATTGGAAGCCAAATTGTAATTTATTTTAATACAGTGAGTCTGATTGCTAAGGCAGGTGAACTAAGAGCAGCATGTGGGAATTTGATATTGTGGCAATTACAGAAACATGGTTGAAAGGAGGACAGTAATGGCAACTCAGTGTTCCAGAGTGTAGGAGCTTCAGGCATGACAGGGGAGGAGCATTAAAATATTGATTAAGGAGATGAATACTGCATTAATGGGGGAAGATGTAGTAGAAGGCTCTGGGTAGAGCTTAGACATAAAAGAAAGAGTATCAGTATCAGAATTATCACCGGCATATGTCATGAAATTTGTTGTCTTTGTGGAAGCAGTGCAATGCAATACATAATAATAGAAAAAAATCTGTGAATTACTGTAAATATATCTATATAAAACAGGTTAATTAAAGGTAGTACAAAAATAGAAATAAAAAAGTAGTGTGGTAGTGTTCATGGGTGAAAAGTCCATTCAGAAATCGGATGGCAGAGGGAAAGACGCTGTTCCTGAATTGCTGAGTGTGTGCCTTGAGGATTCTGTACTTCCTCCCTGATGATGGCAGTGAGGACAAGGCATATCCTGGGTGATAGGGTCCTTAATGATGGGCACCACCTTGTTGAGGCATCGCTCCTTGAAGATGTCCTGGAATCTACAGAATCTAATGCCTGTGATGGAGCTGACTAAATTCACAACCCTCTGCAGCTTCTTTCGGTCCTGTGCAGTAGCCCCTCCCCATAGCAGACGGTGATGCAGCCTGTCAGAATGCTCTCCACGATTGCTGGCATTATATATATTTTATTTTATTTAGAGATACAGCACAGAACAGACCCTGTAATAGTGTCGCCCTAACTGCTACGCTGCTGCGGTGCCCCATTATAGAGCTTTCAACAGGCAACAGGAGATAGAGTTACACTCTTACAGAATTACAACTTCCTTATTGCAACTTTTTAACTGGGATCATCTTTGTTTGGTAGACTATGATGGGGTGGAGTTTTTAAAGTCTATCGAGAAGAGTGTTATGAGCCAGTAAGTCATTATCATCATTATGCACCATACCGCTTCATGTGGGCAATCGTGGTCTTAAGATCATGATTGTTCCTGGCAAATTTTTCTACAGAAGTATTTTGCTATTGCCTTCTTCTGGGTAGTATCTTTACAAGATGGGTGACCCCAGCCATTCTAAATACTCTTCAGAGATCGTCTACCCAGCATCAGTGGTCGCATAACCAGGACTTGTGATATACACCAGCTGCTCATATGACCATCCACCACCTGCTCCCATTGCCTCACATGATCCTGACCAGGGATAGCTAAGCAGGTGCTACACCTTGCCCAAGGGTGACCTGCAGATAGTGGGGGGGGGGGGGGGAGGAGCACCTTACACTTCCTTTGGTAGAGACGTATCTCCACCCCGCCAGTAGGTAGACAGTCCTATTCCCAGACTTAATCTTCAGGAAATAAGTTGGACAAGTAGTTAAAGTGTCTGTGGGTGAGAATCTTGGAGAAAATGATTATAACTCTGCAAGCTGGCTTGCTAAGATGAGAGAAGTTAATGGTGAACAGCTGTATTTGTGGTTGGAAGCCTGTAACCAATTGTGTACCTCAGATATTACACTGAAACCCTTAATGTTTATCATATACATGGTTGGAATTTACTCTGGAGAAGTGCATGATGATGCATTTAGGGAGTCTAATAAGGATTGAGGGCCAGTTGGTGGTGCACTGGACTTCAAGGCAGATGGTCGTGAGTTCAAACCCAGCCGGGTCCCAACCTGGGCAGCAGCAGTATCTGCGCGGAAGAAAGGCCTGGCAATCTACTTCCGTATCTTGCCATGAAAACCCTGTGGACCCTATGGTCACAAAAAGTCGGACACGACTAAGTGACTGAACAACAAAATAAGGGTTGAACACTCATCCGTGAATGGTAGGTCCCTAGGAAGTGCTAAGGAACAGGAGGGCATAGATCAGTAAATATGGTGTAGAAGACATGGGACACTGGCCTTCATTAGCATAGAATATACAAGCATGGAGGTCACTGTACAACTAATAAAACTTTGGCTAGGCTACAGTTGGAGTATAGTGGTTATCACACCAATAGAAAAAAAGTGATTGGGCTGGAGTGGAAGCACAGAATTGATCTGTGATGGAACATTTCAATCAGGAGTAGAGAATGGACAGTGAAGTTTGTCTTCCTGGGAGTGGAGGAGGCTGAAAGAGGACCTAATAGAAATATATAAAATTATGAGACATATGGATGAGACAGATAATGAGAAACTTTTCCCCAAAACAAAGACAACTAAAATAAGAGACCATAGGTTAAAGGTGAGAAGTAAGACCTTTAAAGGGGATCTGAAGATTTTTTTTTCTCACTCACAGATTGGTTGCAATCTGAACACACTGCTTGAGAAGATGGAAGAGGGAAGGATTCTCACAACACTTAGAAGTTTTTTCTGTGTGTAAATTGGTTACTTCATTGCATTTGTCTGAATGTTAATTACACTGTACAAGCATTTAATTGTTTCAAAAGTGCATAGTAATTAGCACAATGCTTTACAGTACCAGCAAGCGGGTTCAATTCCCGCTGCTGCCTTTAAGGAGTTTGTATGCTCTCCCCATCTATTCTTACAGTGGCAGTTTGTTCCCAGTACAGATTTCTGACCAGGCGGAAGTCTTTCGAATCTAGATCTAGAGTTTCCTGTAATATTTCAAATAACTTATTGTGCTTCACTTTATCAAATGCTTAAACTAGACATGAGAACCCGCCTCAGAGTACTGAAATGTTATGTTTATCTAGTTATGTTATATGGATCAGAATGTTGGACAATATCTAGTAACATGAAGAAACGAATTGAAGCAGCAGAGATGTGATTTTTGAGGAGGGTGCAAAGAATATCATGAACGAAACGAATATCTAATAAGGATGTCATGAACAGAGCAAGCACAAAAAGAGAAATAATGTATGAGATCATGAAAAGGCAACGTGACTTCATTGGACATGTGATTAGGAAAGAGAAGTTAGAATGCATGGTAATTATGGGAAAGATTGAAGGGAAGAAAGCAAGAAGAAGGCAAAGACAAACGATGATGGAGACAGCAGCCAGAGAACTGGAAATGAATACCAATGAATTGATCCACTTGACCTGAAACAGGAGTGTGGGCCATGGCAGTCAAAGCTCAGTCTGGGCATGGCACCTGATGATGATGATGATGATGTTCTTCCCAAGTGGGTTTCCTCCCACATTTCAAAGTTGTAGCAGTTGGTAGGTTCATTAGTCATTGTAAATTGTCCCTTGGTTAGGCTAGGATTACACTGGGGGATTGTTGGACATCGTGGGTCAAGGGGCAGGAAGGGCCTATTCGACGCTGTATGTCAATCAATCAATCAATAATCACTTAAATTGCCATAGTGCACAAGCCCATGGACCAAGTGTTGATACTTAGATTTGGTACGGACATGGTAGACCAAAGGCATGTTTCTCTGTTCTACAACTCTATGTTATTTCATAAAAGTAGCCATTTTATATTTTTATAATCTCTAAATGAAAATATCAAAGAAAAACCATAGAAAAACTACAGCACAGAAACAGGCCTTTTGGCCCTTCTTGGCTGTGCCGAACCATTTTCTGCCTAGTCCCACTGATCTGCACAAGGACCATATCCCTCCATACACCTCCCATCCATGTATCTGTCCAATTTATTCTTAAATGTTTAAAAAGAACCCACATTTACCACCTTGTCTGGCGGTTCATTCCATACTCCCACCACTCTCTGTGTGAAGAAGCCCCCACTAATGTTCCCTTTAAACTTTTCCCCCCTCACCCTCATCATGTTTCGCAACTTGCCCTGATAGCTCTGTTCCCCCCCCCCCATTCTCTAGTTCCTTCTAATTCAGCGTTCTTAGAATTTGTCATTATCAGAACATGAGAGTTTCTGGGCAACTAGATTTCAGATTCCACAGCTTCCATCTTCCCTATTCCATTACAGTCACGGTGTGTATCCCCGTAAAAAGTCTAACTCATTGTAAGTAGCAGTTCCTCTCGCTGTATTTTAACCACCTTTTTAAACTGCTCTCCTGTAACTCTTTCTGAACTATTTTTATCATCCCTCAGTTTAGTCAGTCTTCAGCTTTGCTTTCCGGTTTCCTATTTAGACCTATTGTATACTGAGCTTTTACCACTTCCTACTTATAGAGGGCACAGTCATAAAGTCACACATTTACAGACAATGGACTAAAACTCCTGATGCCAACATAACTCATTCTGGACTCGAACATTCTGATCACACATCATTTCAAGTAGAGACACAATGTTTCTTTCTGTCACAGTTCAAATTGCATTTATTACTAAGTATATTACACTATACAACCTTGAAAGTCATCTCCTAAAAGGCAACCATGAAACAAAGAAACTCAAATACATAAAAAAGACCGTCAAACAGCCAAAGTGCGTGGAAAGAGAAACCAGATCATGCAAACAATAAACACAAGCAAATAGCGTTCTGAACCAAAGTCCAAAGAGAGTCGATTCACAGACCCTTAGATCACTGGAGAACAGAACAGTGAGCTGAACTAGCCCAACCCTCACCTCGAGCCCCGCCACCCTGACCTTTTTAATCTGGTCCGGCGCCTAAATCATGTTCCAAATGATACGCGCTGGGACCTGGCCCCCTCTACCCTCGATTCGGCCTGTACCCAACCTTTCCAATTTGGCCTGGCCCTTAAATCTATCGAACCCCAGGTCTTCCTCGATCTCGGCAATGGGCCTACTGCCTCGCCTTGGTTCTGCCACTTTGAACTGCCTCCAAGTCCAAAAGGAAGTTACAGGCTGTTACTTGCAATGACCGTTTCCAGAAAAAAGGTGTGATTGACCAAGTATTTAGTTGTTTTCCTTGTTTCATCAACCACCAGCCAGAAGTCACTAAGATTGACCAGCACCATCTTAAACTGGGCACAGTGATGGCTCTCCCTTCCCTTTCTTACTACAGTCCTGACCTGTGGCCTACCCTACCACTTCTAAATTTTACTTATTTCTATTTGAAAACATATTTGGATAGAATACTTTTATGAAAAAGAAAGTAGTAGCTCGTTGTTTACTTATCCCTCAGAGATGTGAAACTGCACCCAGTGTAACCCCATTTCCATTGGCTATGACATTAATTTGACATATTTACAAAGTTTGTTTCTGCTGCTTCATAATTGCACATTCTTGACAAACCACAGTTGCATCAAACCACACTCCTACAGCTGTGACAATGCTAATTAACTTCTACTTTAGACTTTTGCATTTGGTTTGTGCTTTGACTCAACCCAGTTTCTGCCACCCACTGTTTTGCTTCACTCTCACTCTCTCACTCCATTCCCACATAGTGCCTCCCACTCTTGCCAAAGATGCACGCAGCCAGATGGTTTCAGATGTGTCTATTTTAATGCAAGGAGTATCATAAACAAGGCAGATGAACTTAGAGCATGGATCAATATGTGGTACCATGACTTTGCGGCCATTACAGAGACTTGGATGTCTCAGAGGCATGAATGGCTGTTGAGTGTGCCGAGCTTTAGATGTTTCAAAAAGGACAGGGAGGGAGGCAAAAGAGGTGGGGACATAGCATTGCTGATCAGGGCTGGTATCACAGCTGCAGAAAAGGAGGAAGTCATAGAGGGATTGTCTACTGAGTCCGTCTGGTTGGAAATCAGAAACAGAAAGGGGCCAATACTCTACTGTGTGTTTTTTATAGACCCCCTAATAGTAACAGAGACATCGAGGAGAATATCGGGGAGGCAGATCCTGGAACAGTGTAATACTAATAGGGTTGTTGTGATGAGTGATTTCAACTTTCCTAATATTGACTAGCATCTCCTTAGAGCAAGGGAATTAGCTGGGGTGGAGTTTGTTAGGTGTGTTCAGGAAGGTTTCCCAACAATTGGAGGAGAGGCTGTATTTGATTTGGTATTGTGTAAAGAACCCGGTCTGGTGTCAGATCTCTCAGTGAGAGAGCATTTTGGAGTTCATGATCTCAACTCCAACTCCTTTCTCATAGCACTGGAGAGGGATAGGAGCAGACAATTTGGAAAAACATTTAATTGGGGTAGGGGGAAATACAATGCTATTAGGCAGAAACTTGGGAGCATAAATTGGGAGCAGCTGTTCTCAGGGAAATACATGACAGAAATGTGGCAAATGTTCAGGGAACACTTGCATGGCATTCTGCATGAGTATGTTCCATTGAGGCAAGGAAGGGATGGTAGGGTCAAAAAACCATGGTGTACACAGAATGTAGAAAATCTAGTTAAGAAGAAAAGACAAGCTTACCAGGTAGTGTTAGAGTCCTGGAAAATTACAAAGTTGCCAGGAAAGAGCTTAAGAATGAAATTAGGAGAACTAGAAAGGGCCATGAGAAGGCCTTGGCGATCAGGATTAAGGAAAACCTCAAGGCGTTCTATAAGTATGTGAAGAGCAAGAGGATGAGCCATGTGAGAATAGGACCAATCAGGTATGATAGTGGAAACGTGTGCATGGAGTCAGAGAAGGTAGTGGAGGTACTTAATAAACACCTTGCTTCAATATCCACCAGGGAAATGGACCTTTGCAATTGTGGGATGACTTCCAGTGGACTGAAATGCTTGAGGATATAGACATTAAGAAAGAGGATATGTTGGGGCTTTTGAAAAGCAGTAAGTTAGATAATTCACCAGGTCTAAATGAGGTATACCCCAGGCTACTGTGGGAAGCAAGGGAAGAGATTGCTGAGCCTCTGGCAATGATGTTTGCATCATCAATAGGGATGGGAGAAGTACCAGAGGATTGGAGGGTTGCAAATGTTGTTCCCTTGTTCAAGAAAGGGAGTAGAGATAACCCAGGAAATTATAGACCAGTGAGTCTTACATCAGTGGTGAGCAAGTTGTTTGAGAAGATCCTGAGAGGCAGGATTTATGATCATTTGGAGATACATAATCTGATTAGGGATAGTCAGCATGACTTTGTCAAGGGCAGGTAGTAATTTACAAGCCTGATTGAATTCTTCGAGGATGCAGACTGGGCTGAGACATGGCAGATGGAGTTCAACCCAAATAAGCGTGAAGTGGTTCATTTTGGTAGGTCAAATTTGAATACAGAATATAATTTTAATAGTAAGACTCTTGGCAGTGTGGAGGATCAGAGAAATCTTGGGGTCAACTCCATCCATTTTCACTCACTTTTTCTGCTTTCATGCCCTCCCTTTATTTTCATTCCCAATGCTCTTGCCCATAGTTCCCTCTAAGCTGTGCGCGTGTGCGCGCGTACACACGCTTTTCAACCAGTACACAAAGGAAATTAATGTGTGCACAAAAGGTTAGTTACCTAAAATAATGTAGTAGTTAATAATTATACTTATTGAAAATAATCTTTTAGTTAACTGTTTCTGTTAACTAGTTAGTCGGTTTTTCAAATACCACAATGCACGTCACTAATTTACGTCACCTCATCTATCCTGTTCCGGTTTGTACGGCTGTGTCACGGCGGCAGCCATGTTTGGCGGACAGTGTTGATATCGTAGAGTTTACAAAGATCTGTTTCAAATCCTGTACATAGCTTATTAAGTTTTTATTGGAAAAAATATTGATTCACTATGTCCAATTCAAAAGAAGCAAAGGGCGTGAAACGCAAAAGAACTGCAGATTTGTTTAAAGTTGAATGGCTTAACAAAATAGTAGAAACTGTTACACCGTAAACTCATGAGGTCATGAACGTTCAGCTACGAGAAATATTTAGGTAAGATTCGGAACTGGAGTTATCTGTTTGTATTGTTGTGATGCGAAAGTTGCTGGAGAATTTGCTAGTGGAAAGAAGTGGGATGATATTTGGAAACCTGACTTTTTGAAGTGTCATTTGGCAAGTAAATCACATTTGGGCGTTGTACAAAAGCTCAGGCAACAGAACCCGTCATTACCTGTTACAGGAGTGCTAGGCATGTTACGGCTGAGTGTAGATGAGCGAGAGCGAAAATGATCAAACTCAGGAGATCAAAGTTGAGGTACAAGAATGGTCAGCTTTTGATTTCTCCGCAATTGCAGATTGTGACTTCACATTTGGCAATGAACAAGTTAATGCCTTATGTCTAAAATATCATGGTTTTCTAGCTGAAAATATTGTAATAGTTAGACAGTTTAATGACTTCAAATTTTCTGTGCAGGAAAAGAATAAATCCAAACCGATTTCAAACTTTGCTCAAATGGTGGCATTTGTACTTCAAAATGAACAGTTTTGTGACCTTGCACAGTTGATGGACATTGGGGGAACCTTTCTTGCGACTAGTGCGGACTGTGAACGAGGTTTTAGCCAAATGAATCAACTCAAAAACAAGCTGAGAAACTGTTTAGGTGAATGTCATTTGGATATGTTAATGAGAATCAAAAGCTATCAATGGGATGGAAGTTCTATTAGTCGAGATAGAGTTTACAAAGAATGGGGAAATGCCAAAGACAGGAGAGAGAAAAGTAACTGAGTGACTTAACTATGATAAAAATTAAGTATCTCCAACCTGATGGCAGGAACATTGACTTCTCTAACTTATGTTAATGCCCCTCCTCCCTTTCATACCCCGTCCCTTATTTATTTATTTATTATTATTATGAATTTTTTTCTTTCCCCTGTTTTTCTCTCTTTTTTCTCCCTCTGTCCCTCTCACTATAACTCCTTGCCCATCCTCTGGGCTTCCCCCCACCCTTTTTTCTCCCTAGGCCTCCCGTCCCATGATCCTCTCCCTTCTCCAGCCTCGTATCCCTTTTGCCAATCAACTTCCCAGCTCTTAGCTCCATCCCTCCCCCTCCTGTCTTCGCCGATCATTTCGGATCTTCCCCTCCCCCTCCCACTTTCAAATCTCTTATTATCTCTTCTTTCAGTTAGTCCTGACAAAGGGTCTCGGCCCGAAACGTCGACTGTACCTCTTCCTATAGATGCTGCCTGGCCTGCTGCGTTCACCAGCATTTTTTGTGTGTGTGACTTAAATATGTATGTTATTTTGTTGTTATTCTGTGCAGTTTTATGTCAAATATTTTGTAAACCTACATAAACTGTCCCATGTGTGCATGCAGTGCGCACATACTTTTGTCACAGGAAAAAAATTTGCACAACATAAGATTTTTGCACACACTGACTACTAAAAATTAGAAGGAACATTGCTGTCACCTTCCACTCTCATATTTGCTCTCCACTCTCACCCACGCCTTCCATTCTCACCTGTTCTCACTCCCTCTCTCCATTCCCTACTCGAACTCCTCCAATTCTGCTCAACTCCACTCTCACACCCTCTTCACCTATTTCCTCCAATCTCACTCTCTTGCTCCATTGCCTGTTTATTCGCTCCACTCCTTACTTTCACTGTATGTCTATCTCGCTGACTCTCTTAGGTCTAACTTACACTCTGCTCTTACTCAGACTCCCCAGTGCCACCCCATCTGTGCATTCTCTCTCACTCTTCTCCTCTGCCACCAGTTGCCCCTCATTTGTCTGGAGTCCACAAACATGCTTTCGCTTCAGCCTCACCCTTTCCACTCTCAGGATGACTTGGACCAAACATGATGAACTGATGTTGCTGTGTTTCCAATTATCTGACACAAGGCACATTAACATGGATAGTAGGCACTGAAATTGGCAGGTATGACATTGCGAGCATCACTGCATCATGGACGAAAGAAGATCAATGGTTGGAAGCTTAATATCGAAAAGACAGGCAGGTAGGCAGAGAGAGTGGGATGATTCTGTTGGTTAAAAAATGAAATCAAATCCTTTGAAAGACCTGACATAGGATCTGAAGATCTAGGATCCTTGTGGGTAGAGTTAAAAAACTGCAAGGGTTAAAAAAAACCCCGATGGGACTCATATACAGGCTCTGAACAGTAGCCAGGATGTGGGATATAAATTACAATTGCTGACAGAAAAGGCATGTAATTAGGGCAATGTTATGATAGTCGGGGGCAGGGCGGGGGATTTCAATATGTACTGTAGGTAGATTGGGAAAACCAGGTTAATTCTGTATCCCAAAAGAGGGTATTTGTAGAATGCCTACAAGGGAGATTAGCGGGGGCTACTGAGGTGACTTTAAACTAGAATGGTTGGGGGGTGGGAATCAAATTAAAGCGGCTAGGTGTGAGGAGGTTAGTTCACAACAGAGGGATGGGAACCAGTGCAGAGAGACAGAGGGGTGTAAAGTGAGCGTAGAAGCAAAAAGTACAAAGGGGAAAAGTAAAAGTGGCAGGCCGACAAATCCAGGGCAAGCATTAAAAAGGGCTAAGAGAGTTGTAAAAGAGTGCCTGAAGGCTTTATGTGTCAATGCAAGGAGCATTCGTAATAAGGTGGATGAATTGAAAGTGCAGATTGTTATTAATGATTATGATATAGTTGGGATCACAGAGACATGGCTCCAGGGTGACCAGGGATGGGAGCTCAACGTTCAGGGATATTCAATATTAGGAGGGATAGACACGAAGGAAGGGGAGGTGGGGTGGCGTTGCTGGTTAAAAAAGAGATTAACGCAATAGAAAGGAAGGACATAAGCCGGGAAGATGTGGAATCGATATGGGTAGAGCTGCGTAACACTAAGGGGCAGAAGACGCTGGTGGGAGTTGTGTACAGGCCACCTAACAGTAGTAGTGAGGTCGGAGATGGTATTAAACAGGAAATTAGAAATGTGTGCAATAAAGGAACAGCAGTTATAATGGGTGACTTCAATCTACATGTAGACTGGGTGAACCAAATTGGTAAAGGTGCTGAGGAAGAGGATTTCTTGGAATGTATGCGGGATGGTTTTTTGAACCAACATGTCGAGGAACCGACTAGAGAGCAGGCTATTCTGGACTGGGTTTTGAGCAATGAGGAAGGGTTAATTAGCGATCTTGTCGTGAGAGGCCCCTTGGGTAAGAGTGACCATAATATGGTGGAATTCTTCATTAACATGGAGAGTGACGTAGTTAATTCAGAAACAAAGGTTCTGAACTTAAAGAGGGGTAACTTTGAAGGTATGAGACATGAATTAGCTAAGATAGACTGGCAAATGACACTTCAAGGATTGACGGTGGATATGCAATGGCAGGCATTTAAAGGTTGCATGGATGAACTACAACAATTGTTCATCCCAGTTTGGCAAAAGAATAAATCAAGGAAGGTAGTGCACCCGTGGCTGACAAGAGAAATTAGGGATAGTATCAATTCCAAAGAAGTAGCATACAAATTAGCCAGAGAAAGTGGCTCACCTGAGGACTGGGAGAAATTCAGAGTTCAGCAGAGGAGGACAAAGGGCTTAATTAGGAAGGGGAAAAAAGATTATGAGAGAAAACTGGCAGAGAACATAAAAACGGACTGTAAAAGCTTTTATAGATATGTAAAAAGGAAAAGACTGATAAAGACAAATGTAGGTCCCCTGCAAACAGAAACAGGTGAATTGATTATGGGGAGCAAGGACATGGCAGACCAATTGAATAATTACTTTGGTTCTGTCTTCACTAAGGAGGACATAAATAATCTTCCAGAAATAGTAAGGGACAGAGGGTCCAGTGAGATGGAGGAACTGAGCGAAATACATGTTAGTAGGGAAGTGGTGTTAGGTAAATTGAAGGGATTGAAGGCAGATAAATCCCCAGGGCCAGATGGTCTGCATCCCAGAGTGCTTAAGGAAGTGGCCCAAGAAATAGTGGATGCATTAGTGATAATTTTTCAAAACTCGTTAGATTCTGGACTAGTTCCTGAGGATTGGAGGGTGGCTAATGTAACCCCACTTTTTAAAAAAGGAGGGAGAGAGAAACCGGGGAATTATAGGCCCGTTAGCCTAACGTCGGTGGTGGGGAAACTGCTGGAGTCAGTTATCAAGGATGTGATAACAGCACATTTGGAAAGCGGTGAAATGATCGGACAAAGTCAGCATGGATTTGTGAAAGGAAAATCATGTCTGACGAATCTCATAGAATTTTTTGAGGATGTAACTAGTAGAGTGGATAGGGGAGAACCAGTGGATGTGGTATATTTGGATTTTCAAAAGGCTTTTGACAAGGTCCCACATAGGAGATTAGTGTGCAAACTTAAAGCACACGGTATTGGGGGTAAGGTATTGGTGTGGGTGGAGAATTGGTTAGCAGACAGGAAGCAAAGAGTGGGAATAAACGGGACCTTTTCAGAATGGCAGGCGGTGACTAGTGGGGTACCGCAAGGCTCAGTGCTGGGACCCCAGTTGTTTACAATATATATTAATGACTTGGATGAGGGAATTAAATGCAGCATCTCCAAGTTTGCGGATGACACGAAGCTGGGTGGCAGTGTTAGCAGTGAGGAGGATGCTAAGAGGATGCAGGGTGACTTGGATAGGTTGGGTGAGTGGGCAAACTCATGGCAGATGCAATTTAATGTGGATAAATGTGAAGTTATCCACTTTGGTGGCAAAAATAGGAAAACAGATTATTATCTGAATGGTGGCCGATTAGGAAAAGGGGAGGTGCAACGAGACCTGGGTGTCATTATACACCAGTCATTGAAAGTGGGCATGCAGGTACAGCAGGCGGTGAAAAAGGCGAACGGTATGCTGGCATTTATAGCGAGAGGATTCGAGTACAGGAGCAGGGAGGTACTACTGCAGTTGTACAAGGCCTTGGTGAGACCACACCTGGAGTATTGTGTGCAGTTTTGGTCCCCTAATCTGAGGAAAGACATCTTTGCCATAGAGGGAGTACAAAGAAGGTTCACCAGATTGATTCCTGGGATGGCAGGTCTTTCATATGAAGAAAGACTGGATGAACTGGGCTTGTACTCGTTGGAATTTAAAAGATTGAGGGGGGATCTGATTGAAACGTATAAGATCCTAAAGGGATTGGACAGGCTAGATGCAGGAAGATTGTTCCCGATGTTGGGGAGGTCTAGAACGAGGGGTCACAGTTTGAGGATAGAGGGGAAGCCTTTTAGGACCGAGGTTAGGAAAAACTTCTTCACACAGAGAGTGGTGAATCTGTGGAATTCTCTGCCACAGCAAACTGTTGAGGCCAGTTCATTAGCTATGTTTAAAAGGAAGTTAGATATGGCCCTTGTGGCTACAGGGGTCAGGGGGTATGGAGGGAAGGCTGGGTTCTGAGTTGGATGATCAGCCATGATCATAATAAATGGCGGTGCAGGCTCGAAGGGCCGAATGGCCTACTCCTGCACCTATTTTCTATGTTTTCTATGTTTCTATGTAACATGTCTTTTTGGAGCAGCTTGTACTTGAGCCCACTAGGAGATAAGCAATTTTGGATTGGGAGTTGTGTAATAAAGCATATTTGATTGGGGAACTTAAGGTAAAGGAACACTTCGGAGGCAGTGATCATCATGGTAGGATTCACCCTGCATTCTGAGAGGGAGAAAATAATGTCAGATGTATCAGTATTACTGTGGAGTAAAGGGAATTACAGAACCATGAGAGAGGATCTGGCCAAGGTTGATTGGAAGGGGACACCAGCAGGGATGACAGCAGAACAGCAATAGCTGGAGTGTCTGGGAGTAATTCGGAAGGCACAGTATAGATACATCCCAAAGATAAATAAGTATTCTAAAGGGAGTATAAGGCAACTGTTCCTGACAAGGAAAGACAAAAACAGCATAAAAGCAAAAGTGAGGGCATATAATATAGCAAAAATTTATGGAAAGTTAGAGGATTGGGACGCTTTTAAAAACTAACAGAAGGTAGCTATAAAAGCCATAAGGAGGGAAAAGATGATTATGAGGGTAAGCTAGCCAATAATATAAAAGAGGATACCAAAAGCTTTTTCAGATATATCAAGAGAAAAAGAGAGACGAGTGTAGATACTGGACGGCTGCAAAATGACAGGTAGTAATGAGGGACAAAGAAACGGCAGACAAACTTAATAAGATTTTTGTGTCATTTTCACAAGCAGTATGCCAGAAGTTTGAGATGGTTAGGGGGGAGAAGGGAGTGTATTTGCTATTCCTGTTACGACAAGCACCCACCCAGCCCCGCCAGTTTCCAGGATTTAGATGCTCTAACTCTCCAAAGTATGGATAGCTGGTGTGGCCCCTTTAAGAGTTCAGGACTGTCCCACTAATTGGCAATCATGTTTTGGGCACCAAGAGTTGTGTATTTAAAGAGCATCTGCATGAGCCTCAGTGCTCAATCATAAGACCTATGAATGATATTGTCTAGTGTTTGTTGTGTGCTCTGTTCTCAATTCAGTTTGATACCGAGTCTCCATTCTGGCTTTGGATACTTCAGCATTTGAGTCCAAGGACTCTCGTCACAATTACTAGGGTGAAGGTGCTTGTGAAGCTGAAAGGCCTGAAGGTGGAAAAGTCACCTGGACCAGATGGGCTCCACCTCAATGCCCTGAAAGATGTAGCTGAGGTGGACGCATTAGTTATCATCTTTCAAGAATCACTAGGCTCTGACGTTGTTCCAGAGGACTGGAAAATTGCAAATGTCACTCTGCTCTTTAAAAAGGGAGGGCAGCAGAACATAGGAATTATAGGCCATTTTGCCTGACTTCAGTGATTGGAAAGATGTTGGAGCACATTATTTGGATGAGGTTTAGGGTACATGGAGGCACATGATAAACTAGGCCAAAGTCAGCATGATTTATTTTAGGGGAAATCTTGCCTATTGGAATTATTTGAGGAAATAACAGCCAGGATAGACAAAGGAGAGTTAGTGGATGTTGTTTACTTGGATTTTCAGAAGCTCTTTGACAAGATGCCATGCATGAGGCTGCTTAATGAGATAGGAGCCCATGGTATCACAGGAAAGACCCTAGCATGAATAAAAGATTGGCTGACTGGCAAGATGCAAAGAGTGGAATAAAGGTACCCTATTCTGGTTGGCTGCCAGTGACTAGTGGCGTTTCACAGGGGATAGTTTTGGGATTGCTTCTTTTCACATTATATGTCAATTATTTGGATGATGATGTTTGCAGACGATATGAAGATACGTGGAAGGGCAATAGTGCTGAGAAGGCAGGGAGTGTTCAGAAGGACTTAGACAGATTAGGAGAATGGGCAAAGAAGTGTCAGATGGAATAAATTGTAAGGAAGCATACATTCGTGCACTTTGTAGAAGGAATAAAGCATAGACTATTTTGTCATTGGAGAGAAAATTCAAAATCAGAGTTGCAAAAGGGCCTGGGGATTCCCAAAAGATTAACTTGCAGGTTGGGTCGATGGTAAGGAAGGCAAATGCAATATTAGCGTTCATTTTGAGAGGACTAGAATGTAGGAGTAAGGATGTAGGTGTAATGCTGAAACTTGAACAGGCATTGGTCAGACTGTGGCTTTATAGGGCACTGGCCAGACTATGCTTAAATTGTCACTCAACATTACATGAATATCCATGATTACAGCCAAACGAAACAATGTTACTCTGGGGCCAAGGTTTCAAAGCACAATACTAATAGTCAGACACAGCACAAAGCACGTATAACTAATATAATATCGCAAGAACATATAAAATATCAGTAAAATATAGTCACACAGAAAACATAGTCCAAGAACCCTGAGTCCATAAATGTTCTGGAAATCTGCAGTCGAACACAGTGCAGCCTGTCTTCTGCCAAGCAAACTCTGGGTGGGCAACACCAATTCCAGCTTGTACACCACACCACACCGCCTCCAGTGCAGTGCACAAACTCTGATGTCTCTCTCCTAGGCGCAGTAAACAGAAGTTACCTAGCCCTCATTACGACCAAGGCCACGCAGCCCCTCCTGCTGCCCGCCAATAAATCGGTGAATCGGACTTGCAGCATTCCACATTAACAATGCCCAGCAGGGTTTTGTGATTAAGAGAAAAGCAACTAGGGTAATAACTCACTGTTAGGCTGCACACTGCCTTCACACACTGACCCCTCCAACACCCCTCTGTCACAGGCAACAGCACAACCCACACCAAGTCCGGCCTCTTTGGTTTCTCCGCTAACAAGCAACTTGCTGATGGGGTAAACCTGCTGTACTTTAAGTTCTTAACGTCCAGCAGCATCCTACGATCATAAAAATAATGTTTATAAAGGGCGATAATACTTTGGTTGATCCCATAGAAGCCTCTGCGATTGATCACGCTGCCATCTTACAGGAACTTGAAGTCTTATGAGCAGTTTTGGGCACCTTATCAAAGAAAAGGCATTGGATAGAGTCCAGAGGAAGTTCCAGAGAATTATGTTGGGAATGATGGAGTTAATGTATGAGGCACATTTGATGACTCTTTGCTTGTACTTGCTGAAATTTGGAACAATGTGTCGCATCTCATTGAAGCCTATCGAATATTGATAGAGTGGATGTGGAGAGCATGTTTCCTACTGGGGGGAGACTAAGACGAGAGGGCACAGCCCCAAGATAGAGGGATGCCCATTTAGAACAGAGATGAGGAAGAATTTCTGAGCCAGAGGGTGGTGAATCTGTGGAATTCATTGTCATGGATGGCCGTGGAGGCCTGGTCATTGAGTATAGTTAAAACAGAGGTTCATTGGTTCTTGATCAATCAGGGTGTCAAAAGTTACGGAGAGAAGGCAGGAGAATGGGGTTGAGAGAGATGATAACACCACCATGATGCAATGTTGGGAATGGGCCGAGTGGCCTAATTCTACTCCTATGTCTTTTTTTTGGCGTGTGCATCTGAGTGCGTGCGCATCTGTGCATGTGCGTCTGTGTGCATGCGTCTGTGCGTGCGCTATGTTGGCGGGACGATGTCTTTTTCATGCCTTTACAAGGTACGGAGCAAGAGAGAGAGACTGTGTGGCGAGCCACTCCTCACACAGACATTTCGCAGTGTTTTTCCCTTAATTTTACGAGGTCGAGTTGCGATCTCAACACTCAACCCGGCATGGATGGGAAGTGTACTTGGGAGTGGGCCCGACTGGTTTCGAACCCGGGAACCTCCATTCCAGAGTCCGGCGCTGATGTCGTTGCGCCACCAGCCAGCCCTCTACTCCTATGTCTTATTTGTTGCTCCCTTTCCGTGCCCTGTAGCACATCGGGTGGCAACCTTGCTGATCCTTTAACATTCGTGTCTGATTTTTATGAGGTTGAGTTGCGATCAGCATTCAGCTGATGAATGATGATACTGTTTATACCTTCAGCTAATTCCCTCTCTTCATTCTAAGTATGTCTTCATAAATTTACTTGTTCTACCCATTTCCCTCCTCACTGCTTCTATAACCTTAGAGAGTCCACCTTCATTCCTGTACACACCTTGCATCAATTTGGTTGTATGTCCCTTTGAGACCCTGCTTCCTTCTACTCGAGTGCTGTATTGAAGGGACATCAGAGTGCGGCTGTGCAACATTATAATAAAATAGAGATGAATCTTACGGTGCCACATTGTGCTTATTACAGGTGATCTATGGTATTCTTATGAATGCCTTATACGGTTTCCTCTCAGCTGTGCGGGTGCACAGCCACGCAGTAGCTGAAATGCTCCCGCGCACACAGCCTTTGTTGCCGTGCGGCTTGAACTTTCTTTTAGATCAAATGTTAATAGAAAGTGCCACACAGTTTTCAAGCTGTATAAAAATTTTCTGCTCATATCAATGGTTGGTCTGTGCAGCTGTAAATTAAAATAGAGGGAACGTCAATGCCTTGGCTAAAACTTAATATGGAGATATATTTGACTGCAGATGCTTAAATCTCTCTAATATTCTTTCAGTCCAGATGAAAAGTCTGGAATCAAAAAGTTAAATGTACATTTCTCTTGAGAGATGCTACCTGACACATTGAGTTACTCCAGCATTTTGCTTTTTGCTCTCAAATTTATCTGGTTGTATGGCCACACCTGTGTGAATACCCACAGTATCTGATGACATTGTGATCTCTGTCTCGGAGGCCAACATCAGAACTTCCTTCAAGAAGGTGAACCCTTGGAAGGAGTCAAGTCCCAATGATGTACCTGGCAGGGTACGGAAAACCTGTGCTGACCAACTGACCAGAGAGTTCAAGGACATCTTGCTGTAGTGGAAAGATTCCACCTGCTTCAAAAGTGTATCACTCATGCCAGCGCCCAAGAAGAGCAGGATAAGTGGGCTCACAGGCTATCACCTAGTAGCACTTGCATCTACTGTGATGAAGTGCTTTGAGAAGTTGGTCCCGCTTGAGTAAGGACATGGACCCTCTGCATTTTGCTTACTGCCACAACAGATCCACAGTGGACACAATCTCACTGGCTCTGCATAGGGCTTTGGATCTCCTGGACAGCAGCAGTATCTACATCAAGCTGCTGTTTATTGATTACCGATAGGCATTCAACACCGGCACATCCCCACAGAGCCTAATCAACAAGCGTCAAAACCTAGGCCTCTGTATCTCCCTCAGAAACTGGGTTTTTGATTTCCTCATCAGGAGACCAGAATCAGTATAAATTGGTGAGAACATCTCACTGACAATCAATGCAGGCACACCTCAGGGAAGCATTCTTAGTCATTTCTCTACTCCCAATGCAATCATGGCACTCATAAAGCTCAAACACCATCTATCAATTCACCAATGACCCCACAGGTATAGGCAGAATCTACGATGTGATGAGGAGGCATACAGGAGTGAGATAAATTGGCTGGTTGAGTGGCATTGTAACAACAACCTTGCACTCAATGTCAGTAAGACCAAGGAATTGATTGTGAGCTTCAGGAAGGAAAAGTTGGAGAACACGTTCCAGTTCTCACTGAGCTGCAGAAAAGCTGAGTTGTTCCAAGCTCCTGGGTATCAACATCTCTGAGAAGCTATCCTGTTCCCAACATACTGCTGCAGTCAGTGAGAAAGCAAGCCGGTAGCTGTACTTCATTAGGAGACTCTAGCAAGTTGCTACAGATGTACTGTGGGGAGCATCCTAAATAGTTGCATCACTGTCTGTCCGTGAAGGCACCAATGCAAGGGTCGTTATAGGCTGCAGATTGTTGGAGACTCAGCTATCTCCATCACAGGCACAAGCCTCCCTACCGTCAAGGACATCAACAAAAGACGGTGAGTCAAGAAGGCGACATCCATTTTAAGGACCCTCATCATTCAGGGTGTGCCCTCTTCTCATTGATACTACCAGGAAGAGGTGCAGGAGCCTGAAAACCCACACTCCACGTTTCAGGGTAGCTTCTCACCTCTGTCATAAGATTTATGAATCGTCTGTGAACCCATCAGCACTACTTTGCTGTCCTTCTGCAGCATTATTTATTTGCCTATATTCTTATTGTAATTTATAGCTATTTTTATGTATTGCACTGCACCACTGCCATAAAACAACAAATTTCAGACATATGTCAGTAATAATCCTCTGTCCTTGGACTCACTTTACACCGCATGCTGTCGGAGCAGTGCTACCAAGATAATCAAGGACACGACCCACCCAGCCAACACACTTTTCATCCCTCTTCCCTCCGGGAGAAGGCTCAGGAGCTTGAAGACTCATACGGCCAGATTTGGGAACAGCTTCTTTCCAACTGTGTTAAGACTGCTGAACAGATCCTGACCCGGATCTGGGCCGTACCCTCCAAATATCTGGACCTGCCTCTCGGTTTTTTTGCACTACCTTACCTTCCCTTTTCTATTTTCTATTAATGATCTATAATTTAAATTTTTAATATTTACTATTGATTTGTACTCCAGGGAGCACGAAGCGCAGAATCAAATATCGCTGTGATGATTGTACGCTCTAGTATCAATTGTTTGGCGACAATAAAGTAAAGTAATAATCTTGATTCTTCACGCTTCAAGATGGTGGCAGCGAACGTGATCAATGGTGATGTCCTGCAGACAATTCATGAAGCTACTTCTTTTAGTCTTTTCTCTTTTAAATGGGATTCTACTACTAAGCTGTGTGTGTTTGGAACCTGTGTCTTACATTTTGATGGTGTGCTTTTGGGCTGATTGAGCAACCTGGCACTTTGCTTAGGAGTTTGCTGAGGTTGGGAGCGGAGTGTGCAGCCTGAGACCATGTGTGAGCCCGTGATCGTTGCTTCCCTCCAACTGAGGCATTGAGCAAGGTTGAAGTCAGTGAGGACAAGTGCAGAGAACGGGCGGATGTTCAGCGCCATCTGTCTGCGTTCAACCAGTCTTCCTCCCCATCTCGCTAGCTGCTTTCAGAGGGTTCCACTTTGCAAGGATTGATTGGCTGTGGACTCACTTTGAGGGACTTTGTTGCAAGTTGTTACTGGATTCTGATTACTCTTTTTTGCTGTTTTTGAGCGGTTTGATACCGGTGATCGATGAGGACTGGCTGTGCAGCCTGCAGTTAGCTAGTAGCACTGAATTGAACTGAACTAAACTGAATACTGCTGAACTCCTGGTTTGATGCTGATATTCTATGTGCTTTCGCTCGCTTTTTGCCGTTAGGGTAATTTTTTTTTGTGCGTTAGGTGTTTGGCGTTTTACTGGGAACGGGTTCCATAGTGTTTCTTTGTTTTGTGGCTACCTGAGGGAGAACGAATCTCAGAGTTGTACTCTGTATACATGGTTTGATAATAAATGTACTTTGAACTTTGAAATTTAGATTCTGATTCTATTTTTAAGCCTGCACCGTGCTGCTGCCACAAAACAATAAATTTCATGACTTATATCAGTGACATAAACCTGATTCTGATTTAAAAGTTGTTCATTAGCTCTTGATTTGTGCATATTAAAAGTTCAATGTAAATTTTATTGTCGAAGTACATATATGTCACTATATACAAACCTGCCATTCATTTTCCTGTCGGCATACTCAGCAAATATCTAGAATAATAATTATAACAGAATCAATGAAAGATCAACCGGAGTGCAGATGACAACAAACTGTGCAAATGCAAATATAAATAAATAGCAGTAAATCAACAAGCATAAAATAATAAGATAAAGAGTCATTTAAGTGAGTCATTGGTTGTGGGAACATCTCAATGGATGATCAAGTGAGTGTAGTTATCCCCTTCTGGTCAAGAGCCTGATGGTTGAGGGGTAGTAACTGTTCTTGAACCTGCTGGTGCAAGTCCTGAAGCTCTTGTACCTCCTACCTGATGGCGATAGCGAGGAAAGAACAAGGCCTGGTTGGTGGCAATTTCTGATGATGGATGCTGCTTTCCTACGACAGGATACATAATGGAGATGGAGATATGACATGGAGATGTGCTCAATGGTTAGGAGGGCCTTACCCACAATGTACTGGACACTGACTGTATTTCAAAGGTAATGATGGCATTTCAGAGGCTACTTGAGCAATCATACTTGTGCTGGGTTTTTGAAAGTACAACATTCTTTCCCAAGGTACAGTATAAATTCTGTGGACATAGAACACCTTGATTACTTCAATGGTTCCATTTAATATCAGAGAATGTATACAGTATACAACCTGAAATTCTTATTCTTCGCAAACATCCATGAAACAGAAGAAAAACCCCAAAGAATGAATGACGGAAAAATGTTAGAACACCAAAGCCTTCGCTCCCCCCACACACAAGTAGTGGCAAAGCATCAACCCTCCCCTCACTTGTTCCAGCAGAGTGCATCAGCCCCCTCCCCCATGCACCACTCACCAAGCAAGCAACAGCAAAGCCTCCAAAGAGACCATGATCTGCAGTCCATCAAAAACCCACTGTTCATCCCAACAGTTTGACATCCCCCAGGTTCTCTCTCTCACTAACAAGAGAGAGAGAGGTATCCTTCCTCCCTCCTTCCACAGTGAGATAATAATACTCTAAATGTAATTTGTTCCTTTATTTCCATGTCTGAGCCTTCCCTTTTAATGAGCCTGAATTATGTATCTTGACCTGATTTACACAGTGGCCATTTCAGGCTGTGACACCCTGGGCCTTTATGAATTTGTGAACACCAGGACACAAGTATTGTAAATGCAGTTATTTGTGTATAGTTTCAAGCTTTACATATTTATACTTCAGATCAACAATTTACATCTCCTAAACATGTGCACATTAATAGGTGGAAGTGGGCTGGTTTGCCGTGAATGGTGTTAATCTTTTTCACGACATATGTCAGTGATAGATAATAAGCCTGATTTTGAGTGTTTCAACACCGTACTCATCCAGGCAAGCAGAGAATATTTGACAATGGAGAATCAGGAAATGAGTCACTCGCCACAGAATTCCCAGCCATTGAAACATCTCAACTTAAACAGAAAAGCCCTGTGCTTGTTTAATTATTCGAATGTAGCTGGTCCATAGGTAGATTTTGCAGGCAGCTGTGGCGGCTCCTTTGATGATACAGTCACGGCTATTCTTCAGATAATGTCATTGTGTCTTTGAGACTACTTACTTTAAGAACCTGAGCAACAAATTTCTGTGAAATGCTGGTAAGGGTTTCCCATTATAAGCATATGCATCACATGGACGTCATCTATAACAGATCCCTATCCGGACTTATCTGAGAGCACCTCCCAAACCCATGACTTCTACCACCAAGAAGCTTGCCAGTATTTATTCTATTCATTTAGAAATAATGGAGAGGCAATTACAGTATAAAGTTTCCTCCAGAGCCATGCATTCTGATTAGCCCAATTCCCCGGTAATTCAGTTCTCTCTAATTCTGGGGCACACATGGATTTGGTCTCTTAGTGGATTTGGGGGTGCTGGACAATCTTGCCGATTGTTCTCTTGAAAAGAGAAATTTTATGGTTATCGTGTTGAAATTAGTGGCATTACAACTGTGAGTCAAAGGTAAGTGGAGATTTGCTTTCAATTGTCAGGATTTAAAATGTATGAGGAAAGGGGAAGGAAGGTTTCAGGTTGAAGTGAGAAATTCTCCTTGATTCCTGGTAAATTTGAACTTCTTTTGGAAAAAAAAATCTTTAGACCTGAGATGGGTTTACCTCTTTAGGGAGCCAAAGAGGATTCCATTACAATGTTTCACTTATCCATGGACTCTTACATTTTTACCTCCCTTAGGAAATTATGTGGCTAAGGAAAAGCTGGAAATGAGAAAGGTGCCACAGTTGGGTGTGGCAGGAAAGATTCTGGCATCTTTCCAACATCTGCAAAACACTTTTGTGTTTAAATGTTTGTTGTGGTCATTTAGTCAACATAGTCTGGGTCAGGCAAGATAGACCAATACTTTTGTCCCACTTGTCACTGTCTTTTAATTTATTAATTTATTACCCACTACTAATTTGCCTTAGTAGTGAGCTATGTTCTTTAACCACTGCATTCCTTGCCAGTGAAAAGTAATTAAAGATTAGCTTTATTTGCCACATGTACATCAAAACATTGAAACATACATTGAAATGTGTCATTTGCGTCAAATCATATCAGTGAGGGAGGTGCTGGAGGCAGCCCACAAGTGTTGTCATGCTTCCAGCACCAGCTTAGCGTGCTCACAACTCACTAACCCTGACCTTACTTCCTTGGATTGTGGGAGGGAACTGGAGCACCCAGAGGAAACCCAAGCAGTTAAGGGAGAATGTACAAACTCCTTACAATTAGCTCCCACAGTGCTAAGTATGGAGTCACTGGCTTTAGGCACAGCAATACTGAAGAATCAGCAATAAAGTTCCAAGTCAGGATAAGGCGTGAACAGGAGTCAAACCTTGTCCATGTCCTTGTCCTCCTTGGTGGTAGAAGTTATTGGATCAGGGATTGCTGACAGATTTAGTCCGGATAACTAACTGTGGTATATTTTGCAGCTAATGCGCACTATAGCAACAGTGCATAGTGGGAGAGAGAATAAACTCTTGGAGTAGTTGGAACCAAACAAGAAGGCCTGATTTGTTCAGAATTACATCAAGCTTATTTTTGCAAGGACATGACTGAGGACGAACCCAAGTGCAGGACACAGACACGGGGACAGGATCGAGAGGCACTAGCACAGTCAAACGTGGTACAGGTAACCAGGGGATTCTCAACTCAGAGACAAGGTTTACATAGAGTATCCAGGGAATGGAGCAGAGCTTAGAACTAACAGTCCTAAGGGATCAGGAAACGAGGCTTACACACACTAGAATTGACCAGTGAACTGGCGAAGCACGGCTGTGATGCCAGGGTTCTTATCCTCAGTTCGCTGATGGAAAGCAGGCGTACTGTAATTAATGAAACTGGGAACAATTGGAAATCAGATGAGGGGATTAAGGCCCAATCAAGGAGATAATAGCAAGATGGGAGATTGCCAGGCAGGACCATGATACTTGTAAACAGAGTTTAGAGCTGCACTCATCCAAGAAGAGGAAAGTATTCTATCTTGCTTCTGATGTATGCCTTATGGATAGCGGATAGCTTTTAGGTGTCACTCAACATGGAATACCTCCACTTGTATCCGTGATATTTTATGTTGCTGGTCCGGCTGAGTAATCCCCAGTTTATCAGTGTCAGGCAGTTCAGTGAAGGTAATGCCATTGAATGTCAAGGATTAGTGGTTTGACTCCTTGTTGAAAATGGTCACTCCTAGCATTTTTATGATGCAAGTACTACCTGTCATTTACATGATGAAAGGTCATTGACATTAATTTCAAGATATTTTTCCATTTTCAGTTCAGATTTGCAGAATCATCAGTTTTTGGCTTACCATATCTGAGTGTTGCCTAGGTCTTGCTGCATAGCTGGCTTCATTTGGTGAGAAGTTGCAAATGGAAGTTATTATTGACCAGTCCCCGGGGAATACCTTATGATGGAAGATCATGATGAAGGAGCTACAATTGATTGGATTGAAGACTCGGCCTGCTAGACCTCCAGCAGTAAAGACTTGAAACTGGCATTTCTGGTCTCCAATCACAACCATCTTCCATAGGATGACTCCAACCAGTGGGTGTTTTTTTCTTGATACTTAATGATTCCCTTGGCTCTTGGATATCAGGATAGTTTCTGTGGCTTATCCTACAAGTTACAATAATTATTACTTAGTAATGGATCATATAATGTCTCAATGTATAAGTTTAACACTGTCCTATTCAATGAAACAATTGTATAGAATAGAATATAGGTCACTACTATAAACTGTCACTTAACAGACATTATGATAGAGGAAATTGCAACTCCAAGTCCACAATATATACTAAATAGTATTTACAGTCCTTTCTGTTGGGGCTCATCTATTAATCCAGTGCAGCTTCTTCCACATTGTGAGACCCTTCACAGACTGGGGGCCCGCTTCGTTGAGCACCTTCGCTCCATCCACCACAAAAGACAGGATCTGTCAGTGGCTACCCATTTCAATTCAAATTCCCATTCCTATTCTGACGTGTCTGTCCATGGCCTCCGTTAATGCCACAGTGAGGCCCAATAACCCTTTGTATTCCATTTGGATAGCCTCCAATCTGATGGTATTAACATTCTCTAACTTCCAATAATTTCTCCCCACTCCCTCCTTCTCTTTTTTTCTATTCCTGATTCTGGTTACCTATTCCCTTCTCCTCTCCTTCCTGTCACCTCCCTTTGGTTCCCATCCTTCTTCCCTTTCTTCCATGGTCCATTGTCCTCCTCCTATTAGATTTACTTTTCTTCACCCCTTTGCCTCTTCTGCTTATCATCTCCCAGGTTCTTATTTCATCTCCCTTCCTCCACCTCACCTATCACCTGCCAGCTTGTATTCCTTCCCCTCCCTCCATCTTCTTATTCTGCCCCTTACTTTTCAATCCTCGTGAAGGATCTCAGCCTGAAATGTCAACTGTTTGTTCCTCTCCATAGAAGCTGCCTAACTTGCTGAGTTCCTCCAGCACCTTGTGTGTGAACAGGTATTTTCAAGGAAAGTGAGGCAAGTCACATGCAGTAAGTGGAACTCACATATGATTCTGATTCTGAAATAGTCTTACACCGATTCAGACATAGATATTAACTTTCATGACCTACTTATCTCTTGTAGCTGACTCTCTCTCTGACATCCTAGCCTTACCAGTCCTGGCCACCAACTTCCCACTATGACCTGGCTGACAAACCCAATACTGTCAACTCTTCTGATCCCTCGATCCCTTGTCAAGGGAAGGTATGAGAAAGCAAAAAGTTGGCAAATCAAAGATCAAGAGGGGTCAAGCTTGGGATATAGGTAAGGTGACAAAGATGGAGCTCAGTGAATAGCATGAGGAAGAACCAGTTAAATACATTATTTATAGGAACCAATCCAATGCTGACTCCCTATTCTAGACTGAGAGACTGGGACTCTTCCGAGAGGTCCCCAACAAACATCATGAATTGCAATGAAAGCTTATGTCAGAATTAGAATCAGAATCAGGTTTACTATCATTGGCATATGTTATGAAATCTGTTGTTTTGCAGGAGCAGTACATTGCAATATTTAATAAGACCGTAAGATCATTAAACATAGGAACAGAATTAGAACATTTGGACCATTTGAACATTCTGCTCCACCATTCCATCATGACTGTGTTACTGTTCCTCTCAACCCCATTCTCCCATCTTCTCCCCATAACCTTTGACACCATGATTAATCAAAAACATATCAACCTCCACCATAACTATATCCAATGACTTACCCTACACATCCAATGGACTCCACAGATTCACCACCCACTAGCTAAAGAAACTTTTCCTCTTCTCTGTTCTAAATGGACATCCCTCTATTCTGAGGCTGTGCCCTCTGGTCCTAGACCCTCCCATTATAGGAAAGATCCTCTTAACATTCACTCCGTCTAGGCCTTTCAATATTCAAAAGGTTTCAAGGAGATCTATCCTCATTCTTCTAAATTCCAACAAATACAGGCCAAGAGCCATCAAACGCTCAAATATTAACCCTTTCATTGCTGGGATCATTCTCATGAAACTCCTCAGGACCCTGTCCAATGCCAGCACATCTTTTCTTAACTGTTCACAATACTCCAAGTGTGGTCTGACCAATGCCTTATAGAGCCTCAGTATTATGTCCTTGCTTTTGTATTTTGGTCCTCATCAAATGAATGCTAACGTTGTATTTACCTTCCTTACCGCTGACTCAACCTGTAAGTTAACCTTTAGGAAATCCTGCATGAGGACTCATGTCCCTTTGCACCTCCGATTTTTGAGTTTTCTTCGAACTTAGATTATGAGGACACTCAGTCCTCGTTTATTGTCATTTAGAAATGCATGCATGCATTAAGAAATGATACAATTTTCCTCCAGAGTGATATCACAAAAAAAACAGGACAAACCAAAGACTAACACTGACAAGACCACATAATTATAACATATAGTTACAGCAGTGCAAAGCAATACCATAATTTGATAAAGAACAGACCATGGGAACGGTAAAAAAAAGTCTCAAAGTTCCGATCGACTCCAATAGTCCCCGATAGCAGGCGGCAGAAGGGAGAAACTCTCTCTGCCATAAACCTCCAGGCACTGACAATTGTCAATGCATTGGAAGCACCCGATCCCAGCCGACTCTGAGTCCATCCGAAAACTTCGAGCCTCCGACCAGCCCTTCGACACCGAGCACCATCTCTGCCGAGCGCTTCAACCCCATCCCGGCCACCGAGCAACAAGCAAAGCCAAGGATTCAGGGTCTTCCCCTCCGGAGATTTAGAAAATAGTCCACACTTTTATTCTTTCTGTGAAAGTGCATGACTATGCACTTCCCTACACTATATTATATCTGTTACTTCTTTACCCTTTCCTCTGCACTTAAACTACAGAGAGTTTAAATCCCTCTGCAAAGATTCTGCTTCCTCAACACTACCTGCCCCTCCACCTATCTTTGTATTGTCCACAAACCTGACCACAAAGCCTTCAAATTTTCATCAAAGTCTTTGACATATAAAGTGACTTTTCACAGGAAGCCAACCAGAAGAGGCCCCTTTATTCCCACTCCTTGCCTCTTGCTAATCAGCCAATCTTCTATCCATGCTTGTACCTTTCCTGTAATACCATGGGCTCTTATCTTGTTAGCCGTCTCATGTGCAGCACCTTGTCAAAGGCCTGAAAATCCAAGTGAACAACATCCACTGAATCTACTTTGTCTATCCTGCCTGTTATTTCCTTGAAGAATTACAACAGATTTGTCAGGCAAAATTTCTCCTGAAGGAAACCATGCTGACGTTGGCCTATTTTATTATCTTCCTCCAAGTACCTTTAAACCTCCTCCTTAATAATAGACTCCAACACCTTTCCAACCATTGAAGTCAGGTTAACTGGCCTAAGGTTTCCTATTATAATTTCCAACTTTAATCTTCTTTCAGCCCAACTAAGAGATGCCCACAGCATCATACCTGCCAATCTCTAACTGCCCCACAATATTAAAATAATAATAATTTTTAAAAACTATAAATTACAAAAAGAAGTATACATTAATAATTAATTTTAAAAAGTAGTGCAAAAAAGAGAGGAAAGCACAGTGAGGTAGTGTTCATGGATTCATTGTCCATTCAGAAATTGGATGGCAGAGGGGGAGAAGCTGTTCCTGAAATGTTGAATGTGTGTCTTCAGACTCCTGTACCTCCTTGATGGTAGCAATGAGAAGAGTCATGTTCTAGGTGATAGGGGTCCTTAATGATGGATACTGGCTTTCTGAGGTATTTCTTTCGAAGGTGTCCTCGATGCTAGGGAGGTTTGTACCCATGATGGAGACAGTTGAGTTTACAAATTTCTGCACCTTTTTTGATCCTGTGCAGTGGCCCCTCCATAGCAGACAGTGATGCATCCAGTTAGAATGCTCTCCATAGTACATCTGTAGAAATTTGTGAGTATCTTTGGTGAAATACCAAGTCTTCTGAAATTCCTAATGAAATAAAACCACTGTCGTGCCTTCTTTGTAGTTGCATCAATATGTTCGTCCTAGGATAAATCATCAGAGACGTTGACACCCAGGAACGTAAAACTACTCATCATTTCCACTGCTGATCCCTCGATGAGGACTGGTATGTGTTCCATCATCTTCCCCTTCGTGAAGTCTATAATCAATTCCTTAGTCTAACTGACATTGAGTGCAAGGTTGTTGTTTGACACCACTCAACTAGCTGATCTACCTCACTCCTGTACGCCTCCTTGCACCATCTGAAATTCTGCCAACAATAGTTAAGTCATCAGCAAATTTATAGTTGGTGTTTGAGCTGGGCACAGCCACATAGTCTTGGATATAGAGAGAATAGAGCAATGGCCTAAGCATACATCTTAGAGCTGTGTCAGTGTTGACTGTCAGCAAGGAGGGGAGTCGATAGATTTTTTTTAAACATCTTAAAATGATTCTACTTACTGAAGTCACATGACTGTAGCTGTAGTAATCCTCAACGGGAATATTTGGTGATTCCCATCGGAGCGACACGAAGGGTTGCCACTTATCAGTGCCATCTTGCAGAAGAAGAGAAATCATGCACACGTATGGCCCATATCATCCATTAATGACAGAAGAAGAGGTATCAGACCTCACTGTGAGAAGTGTTTGTGTGTGTTTAGACTTCCAACATTGAAAAACTGTGTTTAGACTTCGTGTTTAGACTTCCAACATTGAAAAACTGGTTAATAATGTCAGCTTTTTAAACATGATTTTGATTGCCTTTGGATGCTTGTGGTTACGGTGACACCTGGTGAGCCGAGAGTCAGGGCCCTCACTAGCTGTCAATGTCATTCCATAAGCACAGCAGGCTGCCTGGGCCGAGACAATAATATACTATGTTCACAGTGGAAGGTTGTCCCAGGGCCGTACTAGGGAAGAACCTGAAAGCCTCAAGGCCAGGCAGCCAGTAACCTTAGGACAGCTGAAGTTCTGCCTTAATAGATTTTCCTCCTAACTGTCAGTGAGTTTTAGATGTAATTTTTTTCCAGAGGTTAGCATGGGAGTTTAGAGTCTCCTGGGCTGAAGAATAAGGCATTGCAGTTGTGTGACTTGGTCTAAATTAATCTGAAGCTCTTTCTAATTCTTCATTGTTTTTTGTATGATCATTACTGCCTCACTGTTTAGTGTCATAGATCCTGAAATGTGGCCTCCAAAAACTTGGCTTTGAAACTGACAACAGAGTGTATTACCTTCAGATTTTATGTATGGTCATTTGGATTAGATTAGATTAGATTCAACTTTATTGTCAATGTCCCAAGTACAGATACAAAGCCAATGAAATGCAGTTAGCATCTGACCAGAAATGCAAAGAATAGTGTTATTTACAAAATAACTGCGAATAAAAAGTAAGTGCTACAGCACACAAATATAAAAGTACTGAGACAGTACAATACGGATGCAATACTGCTTAGTGCTGTGATGAGAGGTTCAGCAGGGTCACAGCCTCAGGGAAGAAGCTCTTCCTGTGCCTGCTGATGCGGGAGCAGAGGCTCCTGTAGCGCCTACCAGATGGGAGGAGAGTAAAAAGTCCATGGTTAGGGTGAGATGCATCCTTGATAATGCTTTTCGCCCTGCCCAGGTAGCGTTTATGGTAGATGTTCTCAATGGTGGGCAATTGGGTGCTGATAATCCGCTGGGCAGTTTTCACCACACGTTGGAGTGCTTTGCGGTCCGATACGGGACAATTGCCATACCACACTGAGATGAAGTTGGTGAGTATGCTCTCAGTGGTACAGCGGTAAAAGTCCGTCAGTATCCTGGGACAGAGCTGAGCTTTCTTGATGCTCCGCAGGAATTAAAGGCAGTGTTGTGCCTTTTTGATCGGGATAGAGGAGTTCAGGGACCAGGTGAGATCCTTGGAAATGTGGACACCAAGGAATTTGAAGCTTGATACACGACCAATATAAACCGATGATACAATTTAAGAAGAATATTTGCCCTGTTATTGGATATTTATCTCCTGCTGCCTACCTCTTGCATCACTGACTTGTTACCAGTCACCCAATACTGCCTCTCAGACCATTTAGATTATCACCGTTGGTAACCATATAGCTGTATATTGGGTTTTAAACATTTATGAAGCTCATATTGTGAATATTATTTACTTCAAAGATCTATCTTTAGTTAAAATTTCAATTTTCAAACAAATGAGACATTAATGCTACAACAAAAAGATCAGCAACTAAGTATGTTCATCTTTTATTCTTTCTACAGATTATTCCCTTGGGAATCCTATTCCATACATGTTAACTTCTGGTTTCTGGTCGCTCCCTTTTCTGTTGCCTCTTTAGCAATTTTGATTAAGGCAGCCTGCAGATAACAAGTGATAGATGGAGCTGAATACACCTGGATTCTTATTTTGTATTTTATATTCTGTGCTTTTTGCTCGTTTTTTTTGCTGTTTGCGCAATTTGCTTTTTTTTTTGTACATGGGGAGGTGGCGATTGATGTTTTTCTTTGGACAGGTTCCATGATTTTCCTTGTTTCATGGCTGCCTGTGGGAAGACAAATTCCAGGGTTGTATACCGCATACATATTGTGATAATAACTGCACTTTGAATCTTTGAACTTCTTTCAATAGCTGCCCAAATATGACTTTAACAACAAATATCACTAAGCAGTTCAGCCACAGCAGGCTCAGCAGATGAAACTGACCTGTCTTTGCCCTCAGACCACAAGTACACATACATGGGGCTTCTGAACAGTGACCAGAAACAGGAAATGGAGAATCTCTTGGTGCCTTTTAGCAGCAACTTGCCGGCAGAGATGAAAATATTATCACTGGCATTCCATCAGACAGTACAAATATTTGCAAATGCCGGTTAAGCAGAAAGGGTTGAGCAAAGTCCTGTCTCACAGCGATTATACCATGAGGAATCAAGACCTGAATGAAAAGCTGAATAAGTTAATCTTTTAATAGCTCAGTGTGTCTGTCTCTCTGAACTTCAGCATGCTTTGGTAGGTATAACAGTTGGGTTCAACTTGAATCAACGAGAAGAGAAAAATATCAAATAACTGGTTTTCAAAGACAATAAAGCCCGATGAATTTCTGGATTGCAATTATCAGCAATAAACATGACACTTACTCATCAAAAACTACAGCATAGCCTTACATTAACCTGTAAATATTATGATTGATAAACTTTAGCAGTGATATATAACTTTACTCTTTATACTATGCAAGCAACCACACAGAATTAGCAATGTTGTACCTTCCATGCAACAGTTTCCATATCGCTATTATTGTTGCTAATCGATGGTCATGGAGCCAGAACGATTATATTCCTCCACTCTCAGGTCTGTGATGTTGCCCAGTATCAGTAGCAGAGCCCCATACAGAACTGGCCTGCAAGAGCAACTCTCAATACTAGCAACCCACCCAGTGGAGTTACTATTTGGGCCTGACTGCAACTGGACTTATTATCAGGGAATTGTTCTGATCAAATGTTATTATTAACTAAAATATGTGTTACTTATGGATTAACGTAACATGTTGAGTGCCACATCAAAGAGCCCTGTACTGGTGAATGTGCTATTTTTGGGGGGCGAACGGTTAAATTGGTTTCCAATATGCTCTTCTCCCTTGTGGCCTAGCCTATATTTTCCCTGAGTCAGCTTCACTGGACATACCATGTGTCTGGTTGTGGGACCTTCTGTATGCAAATTGGCCGTCGTATTTCCTACATTAAAACAGTGACTAATTTGTTGTAAAACAATTTGATACATTCTGAAGCTTGAAAGACAAAGGTCATTCTTTCTATAACGTTTACCCATGGTTTATCTTCAATAAACCACAAATCAGTTCAGTAGAGCCTTGGAACAAACTTAGCAATCAATCCAGAATGATCTTAACCGCAGATAAAACTTGAAACTTACTAATCAGCTTCAAAGTGGCTGAGGCTAAACTCAATGTGTGGTTAAAGTTAAATACTGATAGCAGATAAAGTTTTTACAAACCGATAGATGTATGGTATTCTTGTGTCATTAAAACACAGTGTTTTAATTTAATGGCTTTGGTTCACAATGATGTATTGGAGATTCTAAACAAATAATGTCCGTTTGTACTTTGAAACTAAATTGGGCTCAATATTCAGCTCATAACAATTGGCATTGAAATAAGGCTTTTAATTTTGGAAGAATCACGAGGTACTTCAAAGGACGGAAAATTGACTAATACAAATAGATCTGGAAGATTATGACATAGCTTAGGATTTTAATAGGGAAAAAAGATTACCAACGAAACGGAAACATGCAAAAACCAATGCTAAGCTCTGCCACCCGACATTCAATTGAACCCTAACTTGTTTATTCTCTGTATCAGGAAAATTAACTCTGTTTCTCCTTTTGCAAATACTACCTACCTAATTTGATAGTGTTTCCAACATTTACTGTTCTTATTTTGTTTTTCATGATTTTTTTGTAGTTTTATGTGTTGGTATTTCAAAAAAGAGTAGAAATTTAGTAATTTTGAAGAGAATGAATATATTTTGAGGACAGGGAGCTAACATGGAGTCCAGAAAATTAAACTGAACAGTCCATGATTCAATGGGAATGGGGTCAGTCAAAAAGAGTGTCCTTTCAATGAACCACATACTCTCAGCAACCACCTCACTAGGTACAGGAGTGTTACCAGAATCACCCCTTGTGATAATGATCAGTAATTACCGACAAGAACCTTAATTGTCTCAACTGAAGGACATGTGAACTTACACAACCAAATAACTGTGTACACAGCTACTGAGTTTCCCTGGCCTTCCATGAACATCCGAAGAATAGAAAATATAATACCAGTAAAAAAGGAGTTTCTGCTGCTAGCCCCATGTCCCTCATAGTCCCGTTTTGAAACTCCATGTCTGTGGGGCACCTCACATCCACAATGGTGAATGTCCTATCAAGTTATTGACCTTACGTATTTGGAACTCATAACTCTTATAGTGTTCCTCATCAGTTGAAGTGATAGATCTCCATCCCATTGGCTCAAGGTCGCCTGACCTACCTGGTTCTGGTTTTAGACACCTCTGTGGTACAAGAATAGCACATCAGAAGGCTTGGTTTCTTTCCTTTTGTCTCCAGGGGCTCCTCATACTGAGATCACGACCAGTGCTAAAGAACCATTGGGAAAGTATGTTCCAGAATTAGAAGGCCCTCTCACATTCCTAGCTAAATATCTATTGAATATTCAGTTTAGTGGTTTGTGTAACTTGGGAGTACTTAGATGTTTGGTCAACTCTTTTACTGTTTGTAAATAAATGATTAATATGCTTATTCACAGTCAATGTCTTCTGTCTCACTCACCAAACCCATGAACCTACTTCCATATTACACGTGCATTCTGTGAGTATATTCATTTTTCCATTCACCCCCCTGCTTATCAAGAATCAATCTATCTTTGTCTTAAAAAAATATTCAAATACTCGATTCCCACTGTCTCCTCAGGAAAAGAGTTCCAATGATTCTCATCCCTTTGAAATAAGAAAAGATTCTCATATTTCTCTTATAAGGTGGGATGTTTTATTTTCAAATAGTGATCTCTAATTCTAAACCAAGGTTTAACTTTATTCATTGTATATTTACATTTATTAGGAATTTGCTGTGATATGTTGGTGTGACATGCAAAAAAAAACAGCATTCAGTAATTATAAAGAATTACAGGCTAACTTTAAAGAATAAAGAAGTGCATAAATGCATGAATACCAGCATGTATTTATAATACATTTAAAATCTGCTTTAAAGTGTTCACAGTGCAATGACTGAGGTAATAGACAGAGGGGGTAAGGGGCTAACTAGAACAATTGAGCAGATTAACTGCCTGGGGGAAGACATTTTTAAGGTAGTGTGAAGTTTTATTGTATTAATGGTTCCATAACACTTTCTAGAAGGGACTTTTTGGAAAAGGCAATTTGCTGGGTGGGTAGCATCTGCAATGAATTTTCCTATCCACTTCTTTGTCTTGAACACATGCAAGTCCAGCAGTGATGGTAGATTGTAGTCAATGACCCCTTCTGCTGACTTAACAGTTTGGTGAAATTTTCATATATTTTGAGAGGATGCTCCTATAGGAGGAAACATCCACGCTATATCCACCTTATCAAGGTCGCTCAGGATCTTATGTGTTTCAGTCAAGTCTGGTCTCACTCCTCTAAACTCCAATGGAGGTAAGCTTGACCTGTGTTGCATTCCCTCATAAATCAATTAACACAAAACTCCCCTTCCACATTCCAAGTATCATTCTTCCTCTAAACTTCGAAACTGCTTTCAGGGCAGTAATATCCTTCCTTAAGTAAGTGAACCAGTGCCTTGTAGGAAGACCAAGAACAGAAAAGCCTAAAAAAAGTGGTGGATACAGCCCAATCCATCACAGAAAAAACCCTCCCCACCATTGAGCACAACTACAAGGAGCACCTCCACAAGAGAACCGTATCCATTATCAAGGAACTCCACAATCCAGGCTATGCTCTGTTCTTGCTGCTGCCATCAGGAAGGAGGTACTGGAGACTTTGGTCCCACACCACCAGGAACAGTTATTACCCTAAAACCATCAGGCTCCTAAACCAGTATGACCTGACTTGGGCCAACCAAGCAGAGTCCACTGCCAAGAAGGCCCACCAGCGCCTTTACTTCCTGAGAAAACTAAAGAAATTTGGCCTGTCCCCTAAAACCCTCATTAATTTTTATAGATGCACCGTAGAAAGCATTCTTCTAGGGTGCATCACAATCTGGTATGGAAGTTGTCCTGTCCAAGACCGAAAGAAGCTGCAAAAGATCGTGAACACAGCACAGCACATCACACAAACCAATCTTCCGTCCTGGACTCACTTTACACCACACGCTGTCGGAGCAGTGCCTCCAAGATAATCAAGGGCACGACCCACCCAGCCAACACACTTTTCGTCCCTCTTCCCTCCAGGAGAAGGCTCAGGAGCTTGAAGACTCGTACGGCCAGATTTGGGAACAGCTTCTTTCTAACTGGGATAAGACTGCTGAACGGATCCTGACCCGGATCTGAGCCGTACCCTCCAAATATCCTGACCTGCCTCTCGGTTTTTTTGCACTACCTCACTTTTCATTTTTCTATTTTCTATTTATGATTTATAATTTAAGTATTTAACATTTACTAATTTCTACTATTTTTAATACTTAATATTTGTAATCCAGGAAGTGGGAAGCGCAGAATCAAATATCACTGTGATGATTGTACGTTCTAGTATCAATTGTTTGGCAACAATAAAGTACAAAGTATAAACTTCACTCACCTCAACACTGAACTGATTCCACAACCTATGGACTCAATTTCAAGGACCCTACAACTCATGTTCTCAGTATTAATTAATGATTTTTTTGTATTTACACAGTCTTTCCTCTTTCATACATTGAATGTCAGTCTTTGTGTGTAAGTTTTCATTGATTCTATTGTATTTCTTTGTGAATGCCTGCAAGAAAATGAATTTCAAGGTGCAATATGGTAACATATTCATACTTCGATAATAAATTTACTTTGTACTTTGAGTAAAGCATACTTATTGATGGACAAGTTGATCAATTCCCAATTGTTGATCACTTATCAAACACTTGAATGCCAGGCAGGTTTTTTCCTTCACTGCCTTTATTTAAAACACACAGACTATTGAAACAGCTATCCTATTAATCTCACTCCCTGTTCTTTTCTGTTTTGAATGCTGCAATTGAATCTTCTTCCATTGGCTTTTCTGCCAGGGTACATAATCAATTTTCCTCTACCTATCTTGATAAAACTCCCCATTAGTTTGAATGCCCTAATTAAATCTTCTCTGCTCCAAGGAAAATAGTTAGAGCGTTAGTGTCTCTGCATAAGGTCCCTCAATTCAGGAGAATCCTGGTAAATTTCTGTTCCCTGTCTAAAACAATACTACCCAAAATTAGGGCCTAACAATAAGTTATAGCCCCTCAAAGTCCAACCCTATGACCCATCGTGAGAGGTGGAAATAGGTAAGGTCAGACAACAGGGCTCTGGTGGAGCTACAGAGTTCAATCCCCTGTACTGTGGATACATTGGGTTACAGAAACACTGATGAACTCCAATCATACTCTTGACTTCGGATGATAGAGATAAGAGGTCATCAATGGCCTGTGTTCCACTGGAAGCTAAGGGCCCAAGAAGAAGAACAAGAAATAATGTATAAACATTTATCATTAACTCTTTTCATTGTTATTGTATGCCACTGCTTATAAAGCCTTTAAGAAGACTATGCATTAACAATCTGCCTAGCAGATCCTGCCTGTGTTTTGTGGAATCACAAGAAACTGCAAATGTTAGAGCAAAAAATAACAGACTGTTGGAGGAACTAAGCAGGTCAAGCTGTATCCATGGAGGCAAAGAGATGGTCAATGCTTTGCGCAAAGGCTCTGCATCAGAATGATCCCTTTGCCTTCAAACATGCTGCTTAATTTGCTGAGTTCCAATTCAAGTTTATTATCATTCAACCATTCACATGTATACTGTGTTACGTACCCCGTAACTGGGTTGCCAAACCAGCAGAAATGGACCACTTAGTTGGAGTCTGGTTTAACAGAAGCTAATAAAGTTTTATTAAAGAAATAAGTAACACAGTACTCTAATCGTAAGGATATAAGTGCAACAGGTTAGCAATGATAAAACACACATGTACACAGAACTAGGGTAACAGGAATCAACCACACTCTATCGCAGTCTAGGGGTAAAATGATCAGTCTCAAGTGACGCAGAGTTCAGTTCAGCTTAGTACAGTTCGCAGTAATCGCTGTTGTGCTGTTGGGGAGAGAGAGAGAGCGAATATGCAAATCTGATTCAGACAGACCTTTGATGTTCTTCACAGTCAGCTTTCGGGCGAACCCTTTCAATGTCTTCTGTGGTCACCGACTGTGACCCCTCCATACCGGATACGACCGTTCTTCCGCGGTGAACCCGGCACCCAGGCAAGGGCAGACACACACACCAGGTTCCCACTGATCGTACCCTTTTCACCCTGTGCGTCTATGGTCGGTTCCCGCGACCAGAGTTCCAAACTCCCACCACCTTGTGGGGGCACACCGCACTTCCAGGGTCTCGTTATCTCATGATCTCGTGGTGTGTGTCGTGCCTTAGCGAACCTGTTCCTTTTATCCCACTGCTGGGGTATCGCCTGTCCATCAAACTTCAAACAGTTCAGGTTCAAAGCAACCGGTCCGTCAATATTCTGAAATGTGTTTCTTTCTCATTAATCTCTCTCTTCTCTCTTAATAGTATTTTGAATATTACTCCATTGTCTCCCTTATCTCTCTCATCAGCATCAATCTTCTGATAACTTGGTTTGTCGTCACAACTGCTAAACAAAACATCATTCTTCTAGGGCTGAGGTGCAAAACCAATACACATAGTCACACACAGCACATAATAGTTACAATCCAACACATACAGTACAGTCACAAAATAATATTAGCACAAATCCATGAGTGCCATAGCTTGAAGATGGGCCAGGTTAACCTGAAGTGTGAAGTGTATCTTCATATACTTTAATTTATTGTCGCCAAACTATTCATACAAGAGTGTACAATCATCACAGCGATATTTGATTCTGCGCTTCGCGCTCCCTGGAGTACAAATTGATGGTAAATATTAAAAATTTAAATTATAAATCATAAATACAAAATAGAAAAGGGAAAGTAAGGTAGTGCAATAAAACCGAGAGGCAGGTCCAGATATTTGGAGGGTACGGCCCAGATCCGGGTCAGAATCCGTTCAGCAGTCTTATCACAATTGGAAAGAAACTGTTCCCAAATCTGGCCATACGAGTCTTCAAGCTCCTGAGCCTTCTCCCGGAGGGAAGAGGGACGAAAAGTGTGTTGGCTGGGTGGGTCGTGTCCTTGACTAATCCTGGCAGAACTGCTCTGACGGCGTGCGGTGTAAAGTGAGTCCAAGGACGGAAGATTGGTTTGTGTGATGTGCTGGGCTGTGTTCACGATCTTCTGCAGCTTCTTACGGTCTTGGACAGGACAACTTCCATACCAGGTTGTGATGTACCCTGGAAGAATGCTTTCTACGGTGCATCTATAAAAATTAGTGAGGGTTTTAGGGGACAGGCCAAAGTTCTTTAGTTTTCTCAGGAAGTAAAGGCACTGGTGGGCCTTCTTGGCAGTGAACTCTGCTTGGTTGGACCAAGTCAGGTCATTTGTGATATTGACCCCGAGGAACTTAAAGCTTTTGACCTGTTCCACCTGCGCACCACCGATGTAAATGGGGTCATGCGGTCCGCTACTCCTTCTGAAGTCAACAACCAATTCCTTCATCTTGCTGACATTGAGGGATACGTTAATGAAGATTGTATAATGATGCTGGCTCTATTATAATAAAATAAGCAGTTGTATAAATGTGTGAAACAGCAATAAAAGATGAAAAGTGACTAATACAGGATAAGACTGTGTCTGTGTGTTTGCTTTTTGGCCATATTTTATTTTTAGTCATAGTCATAGTCATACTTTATTGATCCTGGGGGAAATTGGTTTTCGTTACAGTTGCACCATAAATAATTAATTAGTAATAAAACCATAAATAGTTAAATAGTAATATGTAAATTATGCCAGGAAAAGTCCAGGACCAGCCTATTGGCTCAGGGTGTCTGACCCTCCAAGGGAGGAGTTGTAAAGTTTGATGGCCACAGGCAGGAATGATTTCCTGTGACGCTCTGTGTTGCATCTCGGTGGAATGAGTATTTATTTTTAATAAACATTTCAAAATTTAACATAGCTTTTCTGATAACTGACCAGGTTTACCCACTGAGAAGGAATGTAGGGATGTGTGTACCAACAATATTACTGGCTTAAACTGTGTTAGTTCTTATTTCTGAGGAAGTAACCTAGAGAGCAATACATAGAATAGACTCATCTCTCTGAAGGAGTCTATTTATAAACAAGGAAGGGAAAAGCAAGCATGTTTCCTGCTTCTGGTTAGAATTCCTACAGAAATAGCATCAGGGTAATTTTAATCATAGGGAAAATGATACATCTGGGTCAGAATGGGCATTATCAACTGGAAGCCAAATGTAATCTGCCTATTTCCACCTTTAAAGGGAGTTGGACAAGGGATAGGCATCCAATCCCATTCTAGGAGATATATTAGCTATTCACATGTTATATTGATGCTTATTGCCCATAATTAACTCAGGCCTGGTAGATATTGCAGCTTCAGAAAACCTGGCAGCATATCAGAGGCATGGATAGGTCTATGAAAGAGGTAAGTATAATTCCAACACTTCCTATAGACCAGGAAAGACCTGAGTGATTTTTATCCAGACCATTAAATTTGCCTTCTTCCCTGGCATACACGGTACATTTGGAACCTACAAAAAAATGCATTTGTATAGTTTAAGTCATTTTCCTCATATTGCTGAGTTCACCTTTAGAGTTTTCTCTTAATGAGGTATTCTGGGGGTTAAAATTAATAATTGCACAATAATTTGGACCAAGAGAGATTTAACGTTTCTGTTTATCAATAATCTTTCTGTCATCACTAAAGTGGCTCATGTGAGATAAAATTAGTTTACCATTTGACTTGCTATAAGCATGTATTTGGCTAATACTGTTTACCCATTTCAGTGTTATTTTTAGTTGAAACTACTGAATATCACACCTCTAAATCAATACGTATTTTGGAAGGTCCATGAATAAAATAATTCTTTTTATTTATCTGAATGCCCAGATCCTGGAGGTTTTTTTAAAAATACTGGTTTGCTTGGTCCTGAATGAGAAATTTCAGCCTAAGTTATCTCATCTTGCAATGGAACGTGAGTTGGTTTTCATTTTGGCGATGGCATTGTTCAGACTCCACACAATTAACTTTTCCCTGGATCCACTGTCTACCAAATTGAGAACAGCCAAGGTTAAAGAAGCAATGGAGTGCAGGCAATGAGCGTCATTCAAAGGCATGAAATTCCATTTTTAGGCGGTTGCCAGGCTAAATAATGGAGCAGATAGATTTTTCCCTCACTTTTACTTTTATCTTCATTTCTTCCCCGTATCATCATTATCACTGCCTCATTTTTCTCCGCTCTCTCCTTTCCTCTCATTTCACCCCTTCCTTCATGATCCACCCACTTCAATTTGTTTCTTCCCTGCCCCTTTTCCCAAACTTTATTCTACCCTCCCTGCACCCTTCTCTGCATTGCTCCTTCCCATCCTTTCTGTTGTTCCTTCTTTGTCATCTTAGTTTCTTCATTCAGCCTCCCGTCTCTACAAACATGAGAGACCGGAGAACATTGATAAAACAAAGTAATTTGAAAGGACAATGGAATGTTAGTCAAAAAGCTAAAAGATTAATTGGACAGAGGCTGGCTCTGTAAAAGAAGCAATGTAAGGTTGGATGAAGCATAAACATTTGCCATAAACTCTCCAGCTCCTTGGGGGGGGAAAAGACCATGTGATATTTTTAATCCATCGAAAAAATGGGACGGGGGCTTGGTTTTTATACTTTCTCAGACAAGACAATACAATACTCCGTCAGTGTTGCAGTACCTAGATACACCCAATGCCTTAGGCTAGCATTTGAACCCATAAACTGTCAGCAGAGTACTACCACTGAAGGTACAGATTAACAATAACTGTGTTGAAGTGGATATAGATTAGTCATGATTTAATAGGGATAAAGTATGCTGCCAATATAATCAACATCACTAAAGGCGATTATCTGGTATCTGAATGAACTTTGTGGAAGACAGATGATCTGAAATTAAATTAAATTGAATCAAATTAACTGTAGTGTGAAACAATGTGGATCTGCTTTAGTGATGACAATCATACGGGCAGTATACTGTAGATGAATCCCCATTCTGTATAGTTATATACATGGACTCTAGGTTTCGGCGCTATCTTGCATACTCCTCAATTCTGAGCAGCTGTGGGATAGGAATTCCCTGTGGGAATACTGAAATTTCAAGGATGTTTCAAGAACATCCTTTCCTTCTGCCTCCCTTGTGAATCTGTTGGAATAGAATGGTTTGTAGAGTCTGACATCAGGAATGCCTATACATGATTGAAGACATGCCAAATCAGTGTGATTCAGGCACCCCTAAGCAGCAGAAATTGCCATCACCGACATCTCGGTATAAATCTACTGGTCGGGCACGCGTATTGACGTCAACATCTCGCACCCCCCCCCTCGCCACCACCACAAATTTACTGGCCCCTGATTGGACGTAGCATGGGTCGCGCTTTGGCGGGAGTGGGCGCGCACGGAAGGTGGCCGGCTCGATGCGTGCACGCGGGCCGCCACGTTGCCGACGTCAGACGTCGTGGAGAAAGCCGGCTCGCTGTCAGTACAAAGCCGAGCGCGCACGGTCCGTTCTGGGCAGTCGGAAGGCCGGGGACGGTTTGGTGCTGAGTGATTCTCCGACGGAAACCGGGGGGAGACAGAGGGAAAAACAGAAAGCGCGATCGATGATGGCAGCTTATCTGAAGGCATGGAGCCGGCTGGGGCTCGGCGTGTCTCGGCAGCCCGCCGCGATGGCACCGATCTTCTGTCAAATCGGGCAACGGCGCAACTGTGAGTGCCAGCCAGCTCGGCGGGGGTGGGGAAGAAAGGTCCATTACCCCTCTCCCTGCTCACCCGCCACGCACTCCGGATTCTTTCTCCCATCCCCCTTCCTGGTCCTTGTTCCCCGCGCCCCCCCCCCCCCCACACACACACACACACACACACACACACACACACACACACACTTCCCCCTCTATCCGCTCTCCCGTTCCAGCCGAACTAAGGTGGCAGTTAGTAGGGATGGGAGAATACTGAGGGTGGGGGGTCCGATCTGATTTTGGGAGGGGTCGAGGTGGCCTCCGGTAGCCGTCCCGATCGCCGCTGCGGTGCCCTTCCCCGGAGGTCAGTTCAAGGTCGCCGGCTTGCCCTCGGAGCCTCGGGCGCTGTAGCCATTGTCCAGGAGCCGCTTCGCCCCTTATTGCCCACTGACGTGGCCTCAGTTACAGCGGTTTCAGCTTCTCTCTCTACCACTAAATCCGCTTTGAGAGGCACCCTTCCCCTTTCCGCTATTCGCTGACGTTCGTGTTCAAATCTTGCATGTACCCTTTATGAAAGGAAGGGACTTGTGCTTTACAATTCGTTGCTTTGTGTCGCATTTTTGGTTTGAAAACTTCCCGAATAAAATGGTTAAAATAGCTTTCATAACTTTTGCTCGGCCAGCACTTTTAGTGTTAATCAGATTTGGTGTTAGTTCACTCGGCGAGTTCAGCTCTCAGTCGATGGTGGAAAACGATTTTGCTTACGGATCTTGGTCGGTTGGGAAAATCTGTTTAAAGTATTAGTATCTTAGGATAATATAGGCTCGGAATGGATGCTGCAGATTGAATTTCAAGTTCATGAATGGGAGTCAGCCTGGTACAACTGCGGCTTTTTTCACTAGATCGTATGGTTAAATCACTTGTGTTGGAATTTGGTGCTTTGGGCAATTTTATTCTGGCCTCTTTTGTATAAAATACCTATTCCAGACTAATCTTGAATCAGTTCTTGATTGATATAAGAGGTTTAAAATCTTCCAGTTGACTGCAGGCCTGGCTTCTATTTTTAAGTTGAAGGGTGGCTTGATAATTCTATCCTCAAGTGTGGGTTACACTTTTCTTCTCTTGCTTTCTAGCTCTTGCTATCCTCCATTTCATACTATGTTTCAAAATGGCACCTCATCTTTTAACTGAGCAAATTACAGTTTTACATTGTTAGTTAATCAGCATTTTTTCTTTTCTAACTATTCTACTCCCTATGCATCTGCAGGCATTCATTGTTCACTAATCCTACCATTGATCTTTTATGTTGTTACGAGAATACACATAAAATTAAGATGTTTGCTGGCCTGGGCTAGCATCAGTGGCATCAGCAGTTGGTCTGCCACCTGCCCTCAGGGGAAGGAGAGATAAGGAACAATGGAGCAGCGTCTGGAGATGTGTAATGAAGGGATGTGGGAGGAAGAGCTGTCTGGAGCGGCTCCCCCCTTTGAAGCCTGAACTGTTTGAAGTGATGGACAGGCGATACCCCAGCAGGGGGATAAAAAGGGACAGGTTCGCTAAGACAGACACACACGCCACCCGAGGTAACGAGACCCTGGAAGCGGTGCGCTTCTCATGAGTGGGTGAGAAGTACCGGACAACGACAAGGGTGGAAAGGTACGATCAGCGGGAACCCGGTGTGTGTCCGCCCTTGCCTGGGTGCCGGGTTCACTGCAGAGGATCGACCGCATCTGGAGGAGGGGTCACAGTCGGTGACCTCAGGTGACATCACCAAGGACCTGCCCAAAAGCTGTTTGTGAGCCATCTCGCTGGTCTGTGAGCCATCCCGCTGGTCTGTGAGTGAAGCAGTGTTCTGAATGATCAGTTGTTCCTATTCTGTCTCTCTTCCCCCACCTTGTCCATCGCCATGGCAACGATTACTGCGAACTGAACTACAAACTGGACTGAACTTTGAGTCATTTTGAAATTGGTCATTTACCCCTAGACAACGATAGAGCTTGATTGATGCTGTTATCTTAATTCTGTGCACATGTGTGGTTATCATTGTTGAATTGTTGCATTTATTATCCTTTCGATTACTGTGTTGCTTGTTTCTTTAATAAAACTTTCTTAGTTCTAGTACTCCAGACTCCAACTGAATGATCCATTTCTGCTTGAAAAACTGAGACTCGAGCACGAGTTCCGGGTACGGCAGTTAGAAAGGCAGGAGAAAGAGAGAGAGTTAGAAAGGCAGGAGAAAGAGAGAGAGTTAGAAAGGCAGGAGAAAGAGAGAGAGTTAGAAAGGCAGGAGAAAGAGAGAGAGTTAGAAAGGCGGGAGAGAGAGAAAGAGGTAGAAAGGCAAGAGAGAGAAAGACAGTTGGAGAGAGAAGAGAGAGAGAGGGACAGACAGTTGGAGAGAGAGGAGAAACAGAGGGAAAGGGAATTTGAGCTGGAGAAGTTAAAGATAAGGGCCGAGCAGGGGCTCGTGCCGAACCAAGGTGGAGGGTTCCGGGCGACCCAGGAGGTTAGGCTGGTTCCCCCATTTGACGATACCGATGTGGATCGGTACTTTCTCCATTTCGAAAAAGTGGCCATAAGTCAGGACTGGCCGAGGGATAAGTGGGTTGTTTTACTTCAGAGTGTACTGAAAGGGAAGGCCCAACAAGCTTACTCAGCTTTATCCGCGGAAGATGCCCAGAGGTATGAGGTGGTGAAAGAGGCCATCCTCAGGATTTATGAGTTGGTCCCGGAGGCATACCGGCAGAGGTTCCGGAATGCGAGGAAGCGGTGGGACCGCACGTATTTGGAGTTTGCTCGTGAGATGCAAACATATTGTGAGCGTTGGTGCGCCTCGAAAGGGGTAGAGGGGGATTACGACAGACTGCTGCAACTGGTTCTGATTGAGCAGTTTAAAGGTTGTGTCCCTGAGGGTATGAGACCCTACCTCGATGAGAAAGAGGCAGCCACGTTAGCCGCAACTGCTAAGTTAGCGGATGAGTATGCGTTGACGCATAAAATGAAGGTTGCCCCGAGTAAAGGCTACCAGAAGGGTAGTCAGGACGGCGGGGAGAGTCCACCGGAAAAGTCAGAAAGTAAGCCGGGGACTAGTGAAAAGGATAAGGTAGACCGGGAGCAGTCTGGTAGGAAGTCTCCTGGAGTCGTCTGTTATAATTGTGGGAAAGTCGGACACTTTGCGTCCAGGTGCTTTGCCCCAAGGAAGGAGACGGGGAAAGGAAAAGCGGAAATTTTGAATGGCTGTATTGAGCTGTTAAGCGAACCGCTAGGGAAGGACAGGTCTGAAAAAGTCCAGGAAGGGCGCGAGAGGTTTATCTCGGCCGGACTGGTGTCAGTGAAGGAGAGGTTAAAACCAGTTCCAGTGCGGATCTGGAGAGACACGGGAGCGTGTCAGTCACTAATACTGAAGAGTGTATTAGAGTTTAGCTCAGAGACCCAGACTGGGGAGGTAGAGGTCAAAGGTGTTGGGGAAGGGACAGAGTCAGTCCCTTTGCACCAGATACATTTACAGAGCAACCTGGTCTCTGGACTAGTCACGATTGGGGTGAGGTCCGAATTACCGATGAAAGACGTGGAAGTCTTGCTCGGTAATGACATCGCCGGAGGGATCGTGTTCCCAGTCGTGAGATTGACGGGTCAGCCTGCCAGCATGGAGGCCCCGCCCGCGATGGTGAATTTGGCTGAAACATTTCTGCCAACCTTGTATGAGACAGGGTGTAGTGAGATAAGAGGTAGTGAGGGAGCTGGGACGGACGTAGCAGTAGCCAGGAAAGAATTTGTGCAGACGCAGGAGCGAGACGAGGGGCTGATGGTTTTTGCCGAGACCGCTCTCTCTGACACAGCCTTGACAAGCTATTGTGCGGATGAGGAAGTGCTAAGGAAGAAAGGGAAATCAAGTACAGCATCCGCAGATGAGGAGTGGGGGGTGGTGCAAAAGAGTTACGGGGATGAGGTTTTTAACATGGCCCACGAGGTACCCCCCGGTGGACATTTTGCGGTGCTGGGGGAAACAGTTGGTGGAATCATGAAAGAGATTTACCGGCTGCCCAGGGGGAAGAATGTTATTGATCATGACCGACGCGAACTGAGACGGTCACCGGCTTTTGATATGCTAACAAACCTAGTCGGTGTTAGCGTGGAAATCAATGAAGCTAGGGGCCCCCTGCTAAGAGGAAAAAACCATTTTGAAAAGATTAGGATGGGATCGGTCAGATGGGAGAAGGCTATTCTTTTGGCCAGGTCTACTGATAAGGTCTCTCCCTTAATCCCCGAAGGAGTAATTAAACGACTCGCACCTATGTGTTTGATTGTCCCGAGGAAATGCAAAGAACTGGGACGTTGGGTGATTGTGGTTACAATAGGGCAGCCAAGCAAACAACACCCATATTTTTCGAGTAATTCAGTGACTAAAGGGCTGATGAACACAGAGGTGTGTATTGGCAATTTAATACGGCTGTCTGAAGCCAGCGTGATAGTGAGCCTTGGAAAAAATGAATTCGGCCACACGAAGGTCACTTACCTGGGAATTGTGGTGACACAGGGGCAGCTGGCAGTGATGCAAGCTACAGTGCAGGCTATCGCTGACCTCCCAACCCCGACAGACAAGAGGGCCCTCAGAAGGCTTTTGGAGATGGTGGGGTACTGCAGGAAGTTTTGCAATAACTCTGCGGTCAATACCCGTCCCCCTCCTACTAAGCCCTTGCGAGAGAAAACTGAGTCGGAATGGGACGACCCTTGTTATTGTGGTCCGGGACAAAACCAAATGAGAGGTTACATTGGTCGCAATTCATCAGTGTTTTTGGCCACTATGAAGTTTGCTGAGTTGGAGCCTGGTCTAAGGGATTATTAATAACACGTGTAAAAGGAACAGAAAATGTGATGACTGTCTGTCAAGGTGTTGACAGCTTCAAATTCTCTGTATTAGCTAAATAACTGTTAAAGATGTATATTGTGTATGTATCAGATAATGTAGTCATGTTTGTAATTTTTACCTCCCGGTAAAAATCCTTAAAGGGGGGAAGTGTTACGAGAATACACATAAAATTAAGATGTTTGCTGGCCTGGGCTAGCATCAGTGGCATCAGCAGTTGGTCTGCCACCTGCCCTCAGGGGAAGGAGAGATAAGGAACAATGGAGCAGCGTCTGGAGATGTGTAATGAAGGGATGTGGGAGGAAGAGCTGTCTGGAGCGGCTCCCCCCTTTGAAGCCTGAACTGTTTGAAGTGATGGACAGGCGATACCCCAGCAGGGGGATAAAAAGGGACAGGTTTGCTAAGACAGACACACACGCCACCCGAGGTAACGAGACCCTGGAAGCGGTGCGCTTCTCATGAGTGGGTGAGAAGTACCGGACAACGACAAGGGTGGAAAGGTACGATCAGCGGGAACCCGGTGTGTGTCCGCCCTTGCCTGGGTGCCGGGTTCACTGCAGAGGATCGACCGCATCTGGAGGAGGGGTCACAGTCGGTGACCTCAGGTGACATCACCAAGGACCTGCCCAAAAGCTGTTTGTGAGCCATCTCGCTGGTCTGTGAGCCATCCCGCTGGTCTGTGAGTGAAGCAGTGTTCTGAATGATCAGTTGTTCCTATTCTGTCTCTCTTCCCCCACCTTGTCCATCGCCATGGCAACGATTACTGCGAACTGAACTACAAACTGGACTGAACTTTGAGTCATTTTGAAATTGGTCATTTACCCCTAGACAACGATAGAGCTTGATTGATGCTGTTATCTTAATTCTGTGCACATGTGTGGTTATCATTGTTGAATTGTTGCATTTATTATCCTTTCGATTACTGTGTTGCTTGTTTCTTTAATAAAACTTTCTTAGTTCTAGTACTCCAGACTCCAACTGAGTGATCCATTTCTGCTGGTTTGGCAACCCAGTTACGGGGTACGTAACAATGTCTTGCACCCTTCTCCTGTCACTTAATCAAATGTGTGTCTTTCCCATGATAACAGACCTTCTTAATTCTTAATTTTTTTGTCTCCCAGTTTTACTCTGTACTGATGGAAGGATCGGTCACCTGATTCTTTAACTTTGTCTTTCTTCAGCCATTAACCTAATAAAAATTGCCACATCTTTAAGCCTTTATCTGAAAAATGCTGGATTTGAATAATTACAGTATTTTGCTTTTGAATGAATTGAATAACTATTAATGGCCTCCTTGCAAAGCTGTTTTCTTTGGGAGGGGGTAAGGTTTTAACTGTTTTTTCTGCTGGGTCAACCATCAAGTGGAGTTAATTTTTAGTGTTGCTAACATTTAACTTGAGTCCATTTCCACAGGTGGACATTTTTTCCTTCTGTCTGTTGGTTCTAAGGAATACTGGAAAATTCAATCAATTCATAGTAATCCCACCCACATTCTAATTTTAACTTTCTCAGGCAGCAGTTGGTGAATGTTGAGAAGATGACTTGTGCGGAGAGTTTAGAGGACGATTTCCACCAAAACCCTTCATATCACTCAAACATATATATCCACTTGAGTATTTAAGCTTGTGTGATATAAAGGGTATTACAGATTTGTCCTCTGTCATAATCAAATGTATCATACAAGTGAGAGATTAGCTTTATTTGTCAATTTACTAAACTGACTGTACACCGAAACAGCATCAATGACCAACACATTTTGAGGATGTTGCTACATCGCATACTAACCTATATGTCTTTGGAATGTGGGAGGAAACTGGAGCAGCCGGAGGTCACATGGAAAACATTCAACCTCCTTAGAGACAGCAGCAGGAATCACTGGCGCTGTAAAGCTTTACAATAACCACTATACTACTGTGTTGCCCTTTGTGTGACCAGTTTTATGTCCTCATGGTAACAGAAGAGGCCATTCAACTTGAGCAGGTGCTGTCAATATGTTAATTTGCTTATCAATATCTTCACTATGTTCCTTTAATATTCTAAATCTGACAAAATTATCAATCTCTTCCCTTGAAATTTTAAAATTATGCAGCAGCCATTGCTTTGAAGAAAGAATGCATTTTATTTTCCTTTGTACAATTGCTGTCTAATTTGCTTTGAAATGGCCTAGCTCTAGAAGTATGTAATTTTTTTTTCAGTTTGTGACTACCTGCTCATGGTCTATAACCAGTAGAGAGCCACTTCTTTATTTACCCCATTTAACCCTCTTCAACCTTGTAAAGCATGTTCTGGAGGTCAGTGTGAGGCATACAGATATACGGACTGTCACGTGATCGGCAACAATGAATATATCGAGTCAGGATTTATAAACAAACATCTATTAAACCCTGATAAACAATGGAAAAAAAAACAAAAACCCTAACCAAAAGTAAACGGCTATGCGCCCATTCAGTAAACCGCTACTCAGTACTAGTTCTTAAAGCGATAAATGCGAAACCAGTTCTTAAAGCGATAAATTCAAACACAGTTTCTCGAATGGTAAATTTTACAGTCCAAGAGATTTATACAGTCATTCAGGAGAGACTTTCATGAAGTAACGAATTTCTCGAAGACACGACGTCACTGCCACTCCCAGTCAGATCCTGCCTTGTCCACAGGATTCACAACAACGGAAATAAAGTGGTTTTAAAGGCACTGACCTTCCTCCTCCATAGAATAGATCCTGCACAGCCTTTTCTGCTTCCTTTTTAGCAGAGGCTATCTCATGCAGATCACTTCCTTGAACGAATTCAATAATGGTCGATACTTTCCAAACCCGTCTTCACTCTCCAACGTTACTGAAAAGATACATCAACAAACCTGGCAGCGATTGGTCAAACTGCCGGCGCAGATTCCTGTACCTTACATTAGAACATAAAATTCTGTTTTAAATTAAAACTGCGTTATAATGCAAATAAGCAGCAGAGCGGAGTATCTCATTGACGTTCTAACTGGAAAACTAACTGCATCACCAGGGGTCTTCCCTTTTATACCCGTGGTGAACATGTCATCACGTGACCTCACATCAGCGGGAAAATTACATCAGGCGACCTCCAAAAGACCATTACATCATTCTCACAAGAAAGTCACAAGATCTCCTTGAGGTATGTAACAGGACTAAGTGGAACTTTGAAGAAACTTGCACATTCCCACTTGTATATCTAATGAACTTCATACTATCGACATTATTAAATTTCTGTCATGTAAGTGGATTCTTTTTCTTCCAGGTTACAGCATTGACTTGACTTGTGTTTTAAATTATCATTTTGAGATATTTCAATCGGTGCAAAAATTGCTCCCTGAACTACAGCTTCTCAATTAACATAGCAAGCAGTGCATGAAGTATGTAATACATATTCTAGTATTTCTGGAAGTTATTTTGTAATGAAAATTGACTCTCCTTAATGAAGTGAGATTTTAAGAATGAGCCCTGAATATAGAATTGGACGTAGAGTTTACCTTGACTCTAACTATATACAGTACTTAACTTTTCTGGATTGTGTGAATCAGAATATCAGGTCTGCTTTAGGATTCAGTTGGACCATACCTACCCTGTAATACCTATTCCAAACTACTTATCCAATTTTGAATTTTTCATTGACCATCTCCCCATTCTTTAAGGGAGAGTTCCAGATTTCCTTTATTTTGTGTGAGAAACTGCATCTTGATAGTCTGCTCTCGTGAGCCATTGTTGTTTTAAAGCAGTTCTTGCTTGTTCTCTGAGGGAAATAATACCTTTCTTAAGTTGTCATTAATAATGTCTCTCACCAAAATAGTTTTTCACCATCCGATGTACAGGTTTTGCTTTTGGCGTAAGAAAATCTTGCCAATCTTTGATAAGATCAGGACAAACCACTTGGAAGTCAAATCCTTTTGCAGACTTTATTCTTTGTGTGGATATTGGCCTGCTGCTGCAAGAAATGCAACCTTGAAATGTCAGCTTGTAAATGTCTTCCAATCTTGCCCTTGTGTGAAGGGAGGAAGTCGAGAGTAATCCTGGGAACATAGAAATGGCTCTGTGCCAAAGCGGTCATGTGTTATGGAGTATGATCGCCTTTAAGATTTGCAATAACCTTGAAGCTGTGGAGAGGTTTTTTAATTCCCAACTAAATGTCAAATCCATTACACTATTTGATTTCTGCTATATTTTAAAAATTGAGAAGTATCCTGCTTTCACTTGAGCTTGGAGAATCCACAGTTCCAAGGTTGCTGCTGTGTATTTTTTGCTGGAGAAAGAAATGAAGAATTAGATGCAGAGTTCCTCCTTACAGGACACGTTTGGTATTGTTTGCTGATTTTTTTTTTTGATGGCAGAAATAGCGCTATGGAATGTCTTAGATGTGAAGTATATGCATATTGTCCGTATCCATAAAGATTCAATAGAGATGCAAAATTTGCGTTGGATTGCAATAGCTTTTCTGAGATTTGTGAAGGAATATTTCATTTTTAAGCAAAGGCAGAACTACAATTTTCATTTAATCTTTGGATGTTCAATAACATCTGCATTCAAATATTTGTTGTAGTGTTGTATAGGATGGATGATGCATTTTTATAAACAACGAATACTACCTTTTAATGCTCGAAGTATTCAGGAATTGCCAAAGATTTATCTGGCTTGAAAATGACATTTAGTATTATATTCAGTTGATTACCTAGTTTCCAGGCACAAACAAGAGAAAATCTGCAGATGCTGGAAATCAATCCAAGCGACACACACAAAATGCTAGAGGAATTCAGCAGGCCAGGCAGCACCTATGGAAAAGAGTACAGTTGATGTTTCAAGCTGAGATCCTTCAGCAGGACTGCAGAAAAAAGATGAGTAGAGTTAAAGGGGGGGGGGAGGAGCACAAGGTGATAGGTAAAACCAGGAAGGAGGGTGAAGTAAAGAGTTGGGAAGTTGATGAGTGAAAGAGATACAGGGCTGGAGAAGGGGAAATATAATAGGAGAGGACAGAAGGCCATTGAAGAAAGAAAAGGGGGGAATAGCACCAGAGGGTGGTGATGGGTAGGCAAGGAGATGAGGTGAGAGAAGGAAAAGGGGATGGGGAATGATGAGGTGGGGGGGGGATTACCAGAAGTTTGAGAAATCCCATCAGGTTGGGGGTTACCCAGACAGAATATACGGTGTTCCACCAACCTGAGTGTTGTCTCATCGCGACAGTTGAGAAGGCCATGGATTGACGTATGGGAATAAGAAGTGGGATTAAAATGGATGGCCATTGCAAGATGCTGCTTTTTCAGGCAGACAGGGTGTAGGTGCTCAGCAAAGCAATCTCCCATTATATAGATATACAGGATGCCACACCAGGAGCACTGGATATAGTGTCACCTCACCTAGAAGGACTGCTTGGGGCCCTGAATGGTGGTCAGGGAGGAGATGTAGGGGCATGTGTAGCATTTGTTTTGCTTGCAAGGATAATTGTCAGGAGGGAGATCAGTATGGAGGAGTTGCTTAAGGAGCAGTTGTTGCGGAAAACAAAGTTTGGGGAGAGGAATGTGCTTGGTGGTGGGATCCTGTTGGAGATGGCAGAAGTTGCAGAGAATTGTACTGGCTGCGGAGGCTGGTGGAGTGGTAGGTGAGGACAAGAGGAACCCTGTCCCTGGTAGGGTGGCGGGAGGTTGGGTGCGTGAAATGAGAGAGATGTGGTTAGGGCGGTGTTGATGGTAGAGGAAGGAAAGCCCCTTTCTTTTAAGAAGGAAGACATCTCCTTTGTCCTGGAATGAAAAACCTCATCTTGAGAGCAGATGCAGCTGAGACAGAGAAATTGAGAGAAGGGGGTGGCTCTTTTACAACTAACAGGGTGGGAAGAGGTGTAGTCCAGGCCGCTGTGAGAGTCTGTTTGTTTATTATAGATAAGCTGTCTCCAGACATAGACAGAGAAAATGAGAAAGGAAGGTATCAGGAATGGACCAGGTAAATTTGAGGACAGGGTGGAAATTGAAGGCAAAGTTGATGAATTTGACAAGCTCTGCATGGGTGCAGGAAGCAGCATCAATGCAATCCATGCAATGTAGGAAAAGTGCGGGATGGTCACCAGTGTAGGCTTGGAACATGGACTGTTCCACATAGCTGGGACCCATGCGAGTGCCGTGGCAACTCCTTTTGTTTGAAGTGGGAGGAACTAAAGGAGAAATTATTTAGAGTGAGGATAAGTTCCACTAGTCGGAGAAGAGTAGTGGTGGAGGGGTACCAGTTGGGTCTGGTGTCCAGAAAGAGACAAGCTTTGAGGCCTTCCTGGTGGGGGTTGGAGGTCTATAGGCACTGGACATCCATAGGAAAAATAAGATGATGGGAGCCAGGAAACTTGAAATCATTGAAAAGAGCCAGAATGTATGAAGTGTCACAGATTTAGGTAGGAAGGGACTGAATTATGGGGGAATAAAACAAGAGTCCAGGTATGCAGATACGAGTTCAGTGGAACAGGAACAAGCTAGTCTACGCTCTGTCCGCCAGAGAAAGCAGGATCTCCCAGTGGCCACACATTTTAATTCCACATCCCATTCCCATTCTGACATGTCTATCCACGGCCTCCTCTACTGTAAAGATGAAGCCACACTCAGGTTGGAGGAACAACACCTTATATTCCGTCTGGGTAGCCTCCAACCTGATGGCATGAACATTGACTTCTCTAACTTCCGCTAGGCCCCACCTCCCCCTCGTACCCCAGCTGTTACTCCTTTTTATGCACACATTCTTTCTCTCACTCTCCTTTTTCTCCCTCTGTCCCTCTGAATATACCTCTTGCCCATCCTCTGGGTCACACCCCCCCCCGTCTTTCTCCCTAGGCCTCCTGTCCCATGATCCTCTCGTATCCCCTTTTGCCTATCACCTGTCCAGCTCTCGGCTCTATCCCTCCCCCTCCTGTCTTCTCCTATCATTTTGCATCTCCCCCTCCCCCTCCAGCTTTCAAATCCCTTACTCACTCTTCCTTCAGTTAGTCCTGACGAAGGGTCTCGGCCTGAAACGTCGACTGCGCCTCTTCCTATAGATGCTGCTTGGCCTGCTGCGTTCACCAGCAACTTTGATGTATGTTGCTTGAATTTCCAGCATCTGCAGAATTCCTGTTGTTTAGGCAGAAATGGGAGTTGTGTGGTGTGGGAACTATGAGGTTGGTGGCAGTGGATGGGAAATCCCCAGAGCTAATAAGATCGGTGATGGTTACAAGTAACAGGGTGGGAAGAGGTATAGTTCAGGTAGCTGTGAGAATCCATGACATGAAATGTCAACTGTCTCTTTTCATAGATGCTGCCTGGCCTGCTGAGTTCCTCCAGCATTTTGTGTGTGTTACCCACAATGATGCGTATCCGTAGGCTATATTAGTATATTGTTAGAAACTACTCGACCAGAACAATCAATGTAATTGTTTTGAGGTTACAACTTATTAAATTTGACACTATTAACCAATGACAGACCTAGTCAACTGTTAAACAGCAATGTCATTTCTTTAACATGTTCATTTGCAGATCCTGCCCTTTCACTGACATCTGTACAGTGCCTAGTAAGAGTATTCAGCCCCAAACATTTGTTCACATAAATATTACATCTAGGGATTTTGATCAATTTAACTCCTAGATATTTTTATTTGTGAATCACGTGGCCCTTTTTTCATAGTAGATCCCAAAGTACAGGGAAATTGTAAAGCACAAAAACGAAAACAAAAACTGAAATGTCGGCCGTTCAAAAGTATTCATTACCCCTCCCCCTTGCTCAGTACTTAATTGAACCACCTCTCACAGCTTTTACAGCCAGTAATATTTTGGATAAATCCCTAATAGCTTTGCACAATGTGATGGAGCAAGATTTGCTCATTCCTCTGTGCAAAATTGCTCAAGCTATGCCAAGTTAATTGGGGAGCGGCAGTGGACAGCAAACTTAAGGTCTTGCTGGAGATGTTTGATTGGGTTATGGTCAGGAATCTAAGTGGGCTACTCAAGGACATCAATTTTCTTCATTTTAAGCCACTCCATGGTTGCTCTGACAGTGTTGCTTTAGGTCGTTGTCTGCTGAAAGACGGAACTTCCTCTCCAGTTTAGGCTTCCTGACAGAGACTGGCAGGTTTTTATCCAGGATCTCTCTATTTAGTAGCATTCATCTTCCCATCAATCCATACCAGATTTTCAGTCCCATAGCATAATGCTACCTCCACCATACTTTACAGTGGGAATGGTGTTACCTGGCTGATGCGCAGTATTAGATTTATGCTGCACATCCCACTTGGTTTTGAGAGCTCCAGTTTAGTTTCATCTGACCACAAGACCTTCCACATCTTTACAGTATCTTCAAAGTAATGCTTTGCAAAGTCTTTATGGGCAAAGGTATGTTTTTCTTAGCCAGGACTTCTTCCTTGCCACTCTTACATAAATACCCATTCTGTGCAAGGCCTTGGAGATTGTGGAGCCATCTCAAGTTGCAGCCACTGCCTTCTGCAGCTCACTCAGAGTGTCTGTTGACATCATAGTAGCTTCTCTTACAAGTGCCATTCTTCTCCGGTGATTAAGTTTATAGGGCAGCCTGACCCATGCAGTGTGGATGTAGTTTCATGATGGACTGCACTGAGTTCTGTGGTATGTTCAGTGCCTTTGAGGTGGCCTTGCGCTCTTTCCCAGATTTCTACCCCTCTATCTTGTCTTGAATGCTTTCTTTGTCTTCATTTTAGTTTGATCTGTTGCAAATCTACTGTACTGTTGGATCTTGCAGAGAGGGGATATTTATTATGAAATCACTGCATCAACAAATTGGGTGAATTGGTAAGGTAATATAGTATATTGCACCTGAGGAAAGTTAGCATATTAAGTACAAAGGGGACGAATACTTTCAGCCTCACAATTTTGGTTTTTAATTTTTAGTAAATGGTTGACATGTTTTGGAATTTCTTTTGATGTGACATGATGCACAATCTTTTGTAGATTAGCCCAAAAAATCCTACTTCAATATATTTTAAATTTAGAAATAAGAGTAAAGTGTGAAAATAGTTGTGGGGGCTGAGGACTTTAAGGCAGTACAGATTTGTCTTACACCAGGATCCGAATTTGTAAGCTTTTCAAAGACTGAGTATGACCTTCAATTTTTTTATACATGGCAAGAATTATTACAGCATTTAAACCCATTTAGAGCAAGATATTCTTAATAGTTTAAATTTTAGTAGTTAAATGATTGGATTACGTGATTAAGTTGCCTTCATTTGAACAGATGCAGACAAGCGTATTAAAGTGACCAACCCTGTGGTTGAAATGGACGGTGATGAGATGACCCGCATCATTTGGGCTTTTATCAAGGAGAAGGTAGGATTCTTTGCACATAATTTTGACTGTATAACTGGTGATAGTCCTTATTCAGTAATTTCTTTGATGTCAAGAGCTTTGGCGTAGGCTGAAGATTTGAGTTTTTCTTATAAAAGTAACAATTCTCTTTGGGTTTGTTGTTTTAGTTGAGGGGTAAACACTTTTCTAACAAGATGTTAGCAAGCAGCAAAGATCGTGTGTCCTCTGTACTGTGTGCCATAGCCATGTAGTCATAGATTGGGGCATGCATATTTCGATGTTACTAATTTAAACCACAAAGCTATTTAAACAGAGAATTTGAATGAATACCCCGACGGAATAAGATGATTACACATGACATTCCTACAGAATGGCTACAAGGTGAAGGAAATCAATTGGGCCTTAGAAGGGCTGATAGAAAAACTAGGAAACCTTACAATGAGGAGGAACCTGTCGCTACAGCCTGTCTTCCCTAAATTTCCATGGTTTCTGGAAGGATCGTCTGGATCCTGAAGAACTACCAGATTATTACCACCCACAGACCCGTAAGGAAGCTTAAATCACAGCTCATGCTGGTCAAAGATGACCTGGGACTCGGGTCAGCTGACGCTTACAGGATTCCCTGTGAATGTGGAGCAGTGTATATCAGCCAGATGGGACACACATCAGGGAGCACGGGAGTGTATCTGTTTGGGTTACCCGGAGAAATTGGCGGTAGGAGAACATAGGACTGACTTCGGCACTAAACTACTGTGCCATGCCAATGGCTTTTGGGACTGCCTGGTAAAGGAAGCCATTGATATAAAACTAGAAAAGAATTTTAACAAAGACGAAGGTCTCACTCTAAGTAAGAACTGGAATTTGATTGTAAACAAGATGGGTGAACGGAAACCTGATTCGATGAGGACTAACCAATCAGGATCGAAGGACTAAGGGGATATAAGTACCACAGGGCTGGATATGCCCCGGCATCTCCCCTGAAGAGGGCAGAGCTTGTCATCAGAATGTTGGTTATAATCGATATCTGTGCCTGGCTGGAAGCCAAAGAGTTGATTCTTTGAATGAATACATTTAGATGGGTGGAGTTTTGTTCCTGAAGGGAGATTGACAATTTTTTTGAATGAACTTGAGTATACAGATAGAGTCTAATGATGTAACCACGGACAAAAGAACAAATAAGGGTTTAGTAGAGAATAAGCTGGGGTGAGAGTGGAACAAATGCAGGAGATAGAAGTCTATCTAATTCAAGTTGTGGTTGAATGTTTGGTTCTGTGGTCAGATAAAATGCTGAAGTTATTGGCTGTCAAATTGTTTTAGAAAGAGCTGATAAGAACATGGGGTGTGTAGAAAGGAATGCAAAAGGCTTGTGGATTTGTGTTCTCACTGATCAGCTAGAGGAATGTGTGATCTGTTGACAGGGTGCTTGGAGGGAAACGCTCAAAATTTTGAGATTGGAGCACCATAATCGGACATGTGGCAGTTGTAGGGTGAAAAAGGAACATGTGTGCGTCCGTATGGATACAGTTGTAAAAGGTCCAAAATGCATAGAGGTCCACAAGTACGTCAAAGTAGTAAAGGTTGAGATGTTCTTTACCATTAAAGGCTAAAATCTAACTTTGTTATCGTTCAGTCTGTGACATTCATCTTCCTACTAGGATGCTGGTTTTTAGTTCTCCATCATTGTTGTAAAAGTACTGGATTTGTAATTGGCTTGATTGTAATTGAGCAAGGTGGTGGTAAGAGTAGTGTTATTCTGTTGGTAATAATATGGATGAAAAATGCAGATGGGCTGATTTGTGAGTCTGCAAATTAACTATTTAGCATGTCCTGACCAGGTAAGTTACTGTATTTTCTTACAACAATTTTGGAAGGTAGTTAATCTACAAACCCACACTGCTTTGGGATGATGGAGGAAACCAGAATGAATAGGAGAAACTCATTTGGATTCAGAAATCAGTTATTGCTTTTTATGAAAGAAATGCATGCTTTGGAATTGCAGATGGAATCTGCACTGTGAATTGTCATAATGCACTGTAAAAATAGTGCATCTTTACTAAATCATAAAACGACCTGACTAAGTTTGATAAAACGTTTGATAGCTGATATGTTTTGTATATGTGCAAACCTTGTAAAGTTCAAAGTAAATTTTATTATCAAACTCCATATCACCATATATAACCCTGAGATTCATTTTTTGTGGGCATACTGAACAAATCTAAAGTATAATAACTGTAACAGAATCAGTGGAAGACTGCCAAAGTAGGGTGTTCAGTCAGAGTGCAGAAGACAAACTGTGCAAATACAAAAAGAAGAAACAATAATAATAAATAAATAAGCAATAAGTATTGACAACATGAGATGAAGAGGTCCTTGAGAGAGTCTGTTGGTTGTGTGAACATTTCGGTGATGAGGCAAGTGAAGTTGAGTGATGTTATTCCATTTGGTTCAAGAGCCTGATGGTTTAGGGGTAATAATTGTTCCGGAACCTGGTGGTGCAAGTCCTGAGGCTTGTGTACCTTCTTGCTAATGGTACCAGCGAGAAGAGAGCGTGTCCTATGTGGTGGGGATCCTTGATGGATGTTGCTTCCCTGTGACACTATGCCTTGTTACTCAAAGAGTATGCAGGTTTGCAATATTTTAATCCTAAGAGAATTTTTTTTTCTGCAGCTCATCCTTTCCAATGTTGATGTGGAGATGAAATACTATGATCTGGGATTGCCACATCGGGATGCTACAAATGATCAAGTTACCATTGATTCTGCATTAGCAACCCAAAAGCATCACGTTGCTGTTAAGTGTGCTACAATTACCCCCGATGAGGAGAGAGTAGTAGGTAAGTATTTTATCCTCTCAGCTTAAGTTTGTAATTCCAAGTAAATACTAATTTGTATTACTTCTTGTAATTTGTATTGCTGAAAGTGTTTCAGTTCAAGATTTACATTATAATCACTGCATAATTATGATCTCTGGTGCCTCTTTAATTAACTTCTGAAATTTGCTGACCCTGCCAGTAGTTGGATATAGTTGGTTGTGACGTTAGTCTTGGTTATGTGGTAGTAGCCTTGCATTAAATCAGAAGATGAGAGTTCATGAGCTATTTCACCTTCTGATTCAAACTGTCACTTCAGTGCTCTGTTAGACCCTTTCACTCTCACTGTCTTGATGAAAGGATTGACTGCTCTTTCAAGTTGATGTAATAAAACCATAAGATGTAGGAGCAGAATTGAGCCCTTCAGCCCTTCTAATCTGTTCCACCATTCGATAACAGCTGATTTATTTTCCCTCGCAACTCCATTCTCTTGCCTTCTCCCCATAACCTTTGACACCTTACTAATGAAGAACCCGTCAATATCCATTTTAAATATACCATGAGTTGATGAATGCAACCATCTGTGGCAATGAATTCCACAGATTCACCACCCTCTGGTTAAAGAAATGCCCACTCATCTCTGTTCTAAAGGGACATCCTTCTATTCTGAGGCTACTCCCTCTGGTCCTAGGTTCTCCCACTGTAAGACACATCCTTTCCATGTCAACTCTGGACCTTTCAATATTAGTAGGTTACAGTGAGATCCCTCTCATTCTTCTAAACTCCGGCAAATTCAGGCTTGGGCCCATCAAGCACGGCACATATGTTAACCCTTTCATTCCTGGAATCATTCCTCTGGACACTTTCCAGTGCCAACACATCCTTATTTATGGGGCCCCAGATTGTTCACAGTATTCCAAATGCAGTCTGACAAGTGCTTGTAAAGCCTCTGTATTACATCCTTGCATTTATATTCTAATCCTCTTGTTGTGAATACTAACATTGCATTTGCCTTCCTTGCCACTGACTCAACCTTTAAGGAATCCTGCGCTAGGACTCCCAAGCCCCTTTACACCTCTGATTTCTGGATTCACTCTCCATTTAGAAAACAGTCTTTGCATTTACTTCTACCCAAGTGCATGACCATATACTTTCCTATACAGGTTTCCCCCCCGCATCCGAAGGTAGAGCATTCCTATGAAACGGTTCGTAAGCCGGAATGTCGTAAAGCGAAGAAGCAATTATCATTAATTTATATGGGAAAAATTCGTGAGCGTTCGCAGACCCAAAAATAACCTACCAAATCGTGCCAAATAACACATAAAACCTAAAATAACAGTAACATATAGTAAAAGCAGAATGATATGATAAATACACAGCCTATATAAAGTAGAAATACTTTTCCACAATCATTGCCGCACTGTTCTCTGTAGCGAAAATCTCATGCAAGTGCTCTCGGCAAAAGCACGGTGCAAGCACTCTCCAGTAACCTTTAAGCTATGAAGCTGCCAAGTAACACGTAATAATACACAGCCGATATAAAGTAGAAATAATGCATTACAGTGTAGTAACACTTACGAGAATCGGGAAGACATCAAGCACACTGATGATGGTGTGTTAGGCTGAGTCGTCGGAGGTCGGGGTGGTGCAGTGGTCCCCACCCTCTGGGCAGCGACCCGATACCGATCCGTGAAGAGTGCAGTCGTACAGCGGTAGCTGGAACGCACTCAGCACATCTTTAAGAAAAAAACCGAAACAAACAAGCTAATTAATTAGGTGCCGACCGTCATCTCGTCGTCTGTTTCCATCAGGGCAGGCAGATCATCTTCTATGTCTGCCTGCCTCGATGTCGAAGGTCGAGGTTCATCGTCTGCTGTGGCTGATGTGGAAGGCTAGTTCTTTGTAAGCACTGAAACCATCCTGCAAATATGCCCTAAACTGACGTACCCTTTCAAAACTAAAGTTGTACTTTATCATTGCAGCGAAAATCTCACGCAGTTGCTTCACGTTCAGTTCCTGGACAACTTCACTTTCGGCTACTGCATTCAGTTTTGATTGTTATCATTTCCTCTTCCAATTGCATCAGCTCTTCAGCTTTCAGTTCTTGGAAAACCTCTTCAACATCATCTTCATCAACTTCCACAAGCCAAACTCACTTTGTCCTTACTTCATTCACCACGATCAAAACGCTTAATTATGTCTAGTTTTATGCTAAGTGTAACACCCTTACGAGCTCTTTCAGGCTTTTCTGATACCTTAGAACTGATCTTGCAAACGGCTGCTCACAGGCACGTGTTTAAGCAATGCTGGCTAGAATGCAGTTCCAAATCTGGGGGAGAGCGGCTGCTCGGGGCGCGCGCTGCCTATTTTCGTAACAGTGAAAATGCCTTCTGTTAGCGAAAACAGGGAACTAATGTAGGTCTTTCGTAACAGTGAAGTTTCGTAAAGTGAACGTTCGAAAAGTGGGGGACACCTGTACTCTATTCCATCAGCCACTACTTTATCCTTTCTCCTAGTCTGTCCAGATCCTTGTGTGGACTCCCTGCTTCCTCATCAGTTCTGTCATCTAGATAATTAATGTGTAATATGAAAAGCAGAGGACCAACAGCACTAGTCACTAGCAGCCAACTAGGAAAAGCCCCCTTTATTCCTACACTTTGCCTCCTGCCATTCGGCTAATCTTCTGCCCTTTCCCTTTACTAAAGGTATGAAGGTGCCAATATAAAATGAACTATTGGGCATTCTCCATGTTTTCGATTGTCTGCTCATCTATTAGTCCTAAATATGTATCGTTAACCTATGAAATACCAATAACTTAATTGTATTTGTAAAGGTCATTGAAAGACTGCAGCAGTCTGAATTATCTTTTCCTTCAGATATTGCTGATCAACCAACTACTGAACCAGACCTTGAGCTTTCCATCTTACTCCACCTTGTCTAGTGAAGGGTACAATCCTGTGCAAAAGTCTTAGGCATCTTTGGTCTTTTATATTAGTTTCGTTTTAAATGTCTATTTTTGTCTTAGTATGTCAACGGAAAAGAGCAAATTTTAGATTTTCACGTATTCCATTTTCCAAAAAAAAATTAAATGTAATGGAGAAATGTTTGTATTTCATTAAAGAAAGTAGCAAATTAAGTAATAAACCATTTTTCAAATAAAAACTTGATTACTTTGTAGGTATCAAGCTCAGTGCATGAGTAAACAAAGATAACAAACAGGATGCTAATGATCAATTACATCATGAGTTGAATGAACTAAACTGATTAACTGAAACAAAACATGTAGAAGGAATCAAACTGGGTGAAGGACAAACAAACTAAAAGTGAGAGTGTGGCAGAAGTGACAGTTTAACCTTCAACTCATCAATTCCTACTCCATGGCAAGAGTGAGCATAGCAACAAGATACAAGGTGGTCATCCTGCATCAGCAAGGTTGCTCCCAAGCAGAACTTCTGTGGCAGACAGGAATTTCAAGCTGTCAAAGTTCTTTTGAAGAAGCACAAAGAAGCGGGCAAGATTGAGGACCAGCAACACAGTAGTCAGCCATGGAGACTAAATGCAGCAGATGAGAGGTACATCAAAATGACATCCCTTTTAAATCAGAAGAAGTCCAGCACTGCTATCAACTCTGAACTCACAGAAATCACTGGCACCCAAGTGCACTCTTCAACAGTCTGGAGAAGTCTTGGCAGGAGCGGTCTTCATGGAAGCGTTGGTGCCAGAAAGCCATTCCTCCAAACTGGAAACAGACTCACCTATGCACCCAAACACAGGACTGGAGAGCTGAACAATGGCAGCAAGTGCTCTGGACTAACGAGTCAAAATTTGAAATTTTTGGCTCAAACAGGAGATAGTTTGTCTTTAGAAATTACATTGAGAGCATTATATGAATAAGACACTGCAGCCAACAGTGAAGTATGGCAGACACTCCCTGCAGATTTGGGGCTGCATTTCTGCAAATGGAATTGGTGATCTGGTCAGAACTAATGGAGCCCTCAATACTGAGAAGTACAAGCAGATTTTCATCCATCACACAATACCATCAGGGAGCTGATTGGTTCCAACTTTATTCTGCAGCAGGACAATGACCTCAAACACACGGCCAAGGTCATAAAGAACTATCTTCAGCGAAAAGAAGAACAAAGAGTTCTGCGACAGATGGTACGGCCTCCACAGAGCCCTGAACACAAAATCATCAAGGTTGTCTGGGATTACCTGGGACAAAGTCTGCAGCAGAACTGTGGCAAGTTCTCTCAAGATGCTTGGAGCAACCTACCGGCTGATTGTTTTTCTTATGAAACAAGTGTACCTAAGAGAATTGATGCAGTTTTAAGGCAAAGAGTGGTCACATCAAATGTTGATTTGATTTAGTTTTTTACTGTTTACTGCTCTTTATAGTAATTTTTTTGATATTTTGAAACATCTCATTATTTTTGAAAATATCTTCACTTTACAGAATGTTTTTACACGTGCTTAAGACTTTTGCACAGTACTGTACATCAGCAGATAGCTAGCCAAAGTAGCTGTACTGCTAAAAGCAAGTGCAAACTGATTATGCCAGGGGTTTTTTAACCAATGTAACATTTTTAAAAGATCAACTTGAAGCAAACAAGTTCAAGCAATTGTTTAATAGTTCTACGCTTCATTCAAGGACACACATAACATCTACATGATGTTGATCTGAGAAAAACATTTGTGATATCAGTGAAGAATATTCAGAAATGAAATAGGCAGGAAAGAAATACCAGCTTATCCTAAATTTGAAGCCATTCACAGGGAGGTATGAAGCGTCAGAACTATAGAGCAAATCTGAGTGGGAGTGATACCAGTTTTTCTTGGAATTAAGTCGCAATTTAATAATGATACAAAAATATAATACTGTCCGAATCATTACAAGGGTGCAAGTTTTCCTCGCTCTTAAAGTTATAGCAAATTCTCGTTATGCAAAGGTGCATCCATCTATATAAAGACTGTATGGATTGCACGGCATTTAGCATTTCTTACTTGCAGGTTTAGGGATCCTGGCTTGATCCTGATCATGGGTGCTTAGTGTGTGTGATGTTTTGCACATTCTCAAATGGGCTGGTACTCCATTTCCTCCCATCTCACCAACTTGTGCTGAAAGGTTACTTGGCTATGCCTTGATGTAGGAGAGTGACAAAAGAATTAAAGAAGTTAATGGGCATAATAGAATGAGTTGAAGTTACAGAGCAATGAAGTGGGAATGTGACTGATTTCTCCCACCTGGTTGCTGATGTGGTCTCCAATGTAAAAAGTAAATGCCAAAAAAATTGGAATGTGTCCAATTAAGTGCATATTCTAAGTATGAAGTGGGGGAGGGAAGTGTGTTAGTAAAGGTGAAATTGTGAAAGGAATAGAATACTGGGATTTGGGTGAGAAGGTTTAATGGGCAACACATGATTGGAGTGTCCTGTTTATGTTTCAAAGCATGTGAGAAACATGTTAGATGTTGGAATCAGAGTGCACATCAGCTCCTGGCCATTCTTTCAGTTACGTTATTGAGTTAATATTTCCACTGAATGATCTCTTTTGTAGAATTTAAACTGAAGAAAATGTGGAAGAGTCCAAATGGTACAATCAGAAACATCTTGGGAGGTACAGTCTTCCGTGAGCCAATTATCTGTAACAATATCCCTCGACTTGTTCCTGGTTGGGCCAAGCCCATTACTATTGGCAGGCATGCACATGGTGATCAGGTATGTCACTTTACTCCTCAGTAATGAAGTTAAAATAATTTGAATGACATGTTCTGTAATCGATCCTTCTGTAAAAAGAATTTTTTTTAAGCTTCAATATTTATTAGAATTGTGGGAGTTTTGATATTGAAAATGCCATGATACAACAATCAGTAAATTCCATTGTTTTCCTATTTAATTGGTAGTGGTAGCAAAAAATTCCACTGTTATTTTAATACCAATAGGTTAAGTCAGCATTGGAGGTTGAATGTTTTCTATTGCTTGCCTGTGTTTCATTGCTTTGCACAATACAGTGGGAACGTGAGTTGAGTCTGGTTAAATGGCCCATTGGCAAGTGCCAAAGTACCTGCTGTAACAGCTTATTTGAAGCTGAGAAATCACTTTGGCTGTAAAGAAGCTGCATTGAATGAAACAAAGTTGCAAGTTATGACCTACAATGCCCAGTGATTGATGACGGATGAATGGATGAGCATGACAAGTAAGAGTAAGACAATGAAGTGGTGCATGATGCTTTTTAAAATTAATTACCTTTATTTTGCAAAGGACCAAGGGAGATTTTAAGGTCATTACTGAACTGACGTTACCTGCTTGAAGTAGAAATAAAGTAGTAGTTGCCTCTTATTAAACCACCTAACCGTGGCCCTGTGCAGTGTGGTTATTCCAGATAATGCTTCATTAAATGCTGTTGAGATTGATTTTTAATTGTTGGGTAGGATTCGTACCATCAATGGCACTGCTGAATGTCCTACAAGCAATTGCAGTAATAGGGCCAGTAGAGAAAGAAGGGCATAACTTGAGAAAATCAGTTTCTTCAGTTCAACAGAGGAGCTTTATGTTTTGAAAACCTTATTGCTCACAGTTTTGAATTTTATAATGTTGGGATGAAACATTCCTGGCAAGTGTTCAGGGAATGGTCAGATTTTGATTTGTCTGAATTGCCTTGAAAGTTCTCCAGATTAATACCCACTAGTAGGTCTTGAATGTTTCTGAAGTTTAATGATTTGAGGATTTCCTTGTGAGACTCGGATGTTGCTTTTTAGAACACTCTTAATTGATTTGAACTGGGATGAATAGATCAATCTTTGTCTGATGTAAATATACGTGCTGGATAAATTGTTTTAATTGGTGTGATTGGATTTTATAGAAGATCAGAAGGGGAAAATTGCCTTTGGTGTGGTGATTCAGGAAACACAACCACTCTAGGAATGTCCACAGTATTTGTTCTGTTTATTTCCATTGACTGCCCCGCTTTACTATATCTCGTTAAGACTTCATTGCCTCTAGTAGTTTGTCTGATGTAAACCAGTTTGAATTGATCTTTTCAATAACCTTATTTGGCATCCTACTCAACTTAAAAAATGCTAATTAATTTCTACATACACCATTTCAGATGGGTAATTCATCAGTTTAAATTCTATCATTTTTCAATCCAGAGTACCCATTGCAAAATCCATACATTTTGTTTTGCATTCTGTAATCTTTTAATTGGAGATAAAATACTCAATCCCATGCTACAAGAATAATAACCTTAAATTGCTCAGATTTTTGTATATCCTGTCTATTCTGTTTTAGTACAAAGCGACAGACTTTGTGGTGGACAAACCAGGAAAATTCAAGTTGGTCTTCACTCCAAAGGATGCCAGTTCAGCGAAAGAGTGGGAGGTGTATGACTTTCCAGGAGGAGGTGTCGGAATGGGCATGTACAACACAGATGAGGTAAATTCACAAGTTCCTATTAATGGTTATTTCACCATTGGGAAAAATCTGCTGGCAGTCGAGTGTTGGGTTTTCCACTTCTTGATCATCTCCAGATAGCAAAGCTCTTGCTTACTGTGTTACTCAAAGGTGCACTAGCTTTCTGTATTCATTGAAATTGGCTCACATAGCACAAAAACTGTGGTGCTGAGCCATCCAATATTTTATGATCTCTAAAGTTCCCTTGGAATGCCAGTATTTATGGCTGATAGTGCCTCAAAGGTTAAACTGAGGATTGTGAAGGGATGCCTCTAATTTTAGTTAATCTAATCAGGGGATTGCAATGAAAATGAACAGGAACGCAGATGCACTCTTTAAATCAGTCTTGTATTCTGTCAGAGAGTTGGTAATGATCTTGAAATGTTTGGTTTGAGGTTGTCTGCCTCTGCCTTCCAATCAGTCTAACTCTTGTTGCTTGTTCTAGTCCATCAGTGGCTTTGCACACAGTTGCTTTCAGTATGCTCTACAGAAGAAGTGGCCACTCTACATGAGTACAAAGAATACTATTCTAAAGGCTTATGATGGCCGATTCAAGGACATTTTTGAAGACATCTTTCAAAAGTAAGTGGTTGTCTTACTTCTCTTGCAACATCATGTTTATCCAAATTAAAACTGGTTTGAAATTTTAGACATTCTTGGAGCGATAACATTAACATTTGTGCCACTACAATTAAACTATTTAAATACTGCCATTCCAAACTTGTCTGCTAGTTGTAGGTTTTCTAGTGGAAAAGCTGATGAATGGAAAAGAGATGATGTATTCTTCCAGAGCTGTCCAAATTTTCAGAATAGGAGAAGAATTAGCAGTTTCAGCATTGCTAGATCATCAGAAAGAGAACTAAGTCACTTCTGTGTTATACTTGTACCTAGTGGTAGTGTGATTATTAAAATTACAATTTTTATACACGCTTCAAGGCATGCAACACAATGCCAGCCAATGCTGTCTCCACATGCTTCAAATCAGCCACCATTCATCCGTGTACCAAAGAACTCTACACCTCCAGAACTAAGACTACCACCTGATGGCATGGTGCCAATTGTTATAGAAACATAGAAAATAGGTGCAGGAGTAGGCCATTCGGCCCTTCGAGCCTGCACCGCCATTTATTATGATCATGGCTGATCATCCAACTCAGAACCCCGCCCCAGCCTTCCCTCCATACCCCCTGACCCCCGTAGCCACAAGGGCCATATCTAACTCCCTCTTAAATATAGCCAATGAACTGGCCTCAACAGTTTCCTGTGGCAGAGAATTCCACAGATTCACCACTCTCTGTGTGAAGAAGTTTTTCCTAATCTCGGTCCTAAAAGGCTTCCCCTCTATCCTCAAACTGTGACCCCTCGTTCTGGACTTCCCCAACATCGGGAACAATCTTCCTGCATCTAGCCTGTCCAATCCCTTTAGGATCTTATACGTTTCAATCAGATCCCCCCTCAATCTTTTAAATTCCAACGAGTACAAGCCCAGTTCATCCAGTCGTTCTTCATATGAAAGTCCTGCCATCCCAGGAATCAATCTGGTGAACCTTCTTTGTACTCCCTCTAAGGCAAGGATGTCTTTCCTCAGATTAGGGGACCAAAACTGCACACAATACTCCAGGTGTGGTCTCACCAAGGCCTTGTACAACTGCAGTAGTACCTCCCTGCTCCTGTACTCGAATCCTCTCGCTATAAATGCCAGCATACCATTCGCCTTTTTCACCACCTGCTGTACCTGCATGCCCACTTTCAATGACTGGTGTATAATGACACCCAGGTCTCGTTGCACCTCCCCTTTTCCTAATCGGCCACCATTCAGATAATAATCTGTTTTCCTATTTTTGCCACCAAAGTGGATAACTTCACATTTATCCACATTAAATTGCATCTGCCATGAATTTGCCCACTCACCCAACCTATCCAAGTCACCCTGCATCCTCTTAGCATCCTCCTCACTGCTAACACTGCCACCCAGCTTCGTGTCATCCGCAAACTTGGAGATGCTGCATTTAATTCCCTCATCCAAGTCATTAATATATATTGTAAACAACTGGGGTCCCAGCACTGAGCCTTGCGGTACCCCACTAGTCACCGCCTGCCATTCTGAAAAGGTCCCGTTTATTCCCACTCTTTGCTTCCTGTCTGCTAACCAATTCTCCACCCACACCAATACCTTACCCCTAATACCGTGTGCTTTAAGTTTGCACACTAATCTCCTGTGTGGGACCTTGTCAAAAGCCTTTTGAAAATCCAAATATACCACATCCACTGGTTCTCCCCTATCCACTCTACTAGTTACATCCTCAAAAAAATTCTATGAGATTCGTCAGACATGATTTTCCTTTCACAAATCCATGCTGACTTTGTCCGATCATTTTACCGCTCTCCAAATGTGCTGTTATCACATCCTTGATAACTGACTCCAGCAGTTTCCCCACCACCGACATTAGGCTAACTGGTCTATAATTCCCCAGTTTCTCTCTCCCTCCTTTTTTAAAAAGTGGGGTTACATTAGCCACCCTCCAATCCTCAGGAACTAGTCCAGAATCTAACGAGTTTTGAGAAATTATCACTAATGCATCCACTATTTCTTGGGCTACTTCTTTAAGCACTCTAGGATGCAGACCATCTGGCCCTGGGGATTTATCTGCCTTCAATCCCTTCAATTTACCTAACACCACTTCCCTACTAACATGTATTTCGCTCAGTTCCTCCATCTCACTGGACCCTCTGTCCCTTACTATTTCTGGAAGATTATTTATGTCCTCCTTAGTGAAGACAGAACCAAAGTAATTATTCAATTGGTCTGCCATGTCCTTGCTCCCCATAATCAATTCACCTGTTTTTGTCTGCAGGGGACCTATATTTGTCTTTACCAGTCTTTTCCTTTTCACATATCTATAAAAGCTTTTACAGTCCGTTTATATGTTCCCTGCCAGTTTTCTCTCATAATCTTTTTTCCCCATCCTAATTAAGCCCTTTGTCCTCCTCTGCTGAACTCTGAATTTCTCCCAGTCCTCAGGTGAGCCACTTTCTCTGGCTAATTTGTATGCTTCTTCTTTGGAATTGATACTATCCCTAATTTCTCTTGTCAGCCACGGGTGCACTACCTTCCTTGATTTATTCTTTTGCCAAACTGGGATGAACAATTGTTGTAGTTCATCCATGCAACCTTTAAATGCTTGCCATTGCATATCCACCGTCAATCCTTTAAGTGTCATTTGCCAGTCTATCTTAGCTAATTCACGTCTCATACCTTCAAATTTACCCTTCTTTAAGTTCAGAACCTTTGTTTCTGAATTAACTATGTCACTATGAAGTGCTTTGAATCGCTGAAAATGGTACATATCAAAAACTCCATTCCTGCCACACTGGACACTCACCAAAATGCTTACCGATGGAAATACTCTTTGAAAGATACCGTAGCATCTGTCATGTACCTGCCCTGGCACACCTAGAAAACAAGGACTCTTGTGTTAGAATGCTGTTTCTGTATTCCAGCTCGGCATTCAACATTATTGTCCCAGTGACCTTGGTGAAGAAACTCCTATTCTGTCTAAATATACCCCTGTGCAGCTGGGTGTTGGACTTTCTGACCAAAAGACATTAGATAGACAGAATGCACAACTGCTCCTCCTATCCCATCATTCTCAACACAGCTGTACACTCTACTCACACATGACTGTACGATCAAACACCTGAGTAATCACATTGTTAAATTTGCCGATAACATCAAAGTGGTAAAGCTTGTCAACAATGATGCGAAGTCCTATGATGAGGTGGAAAAGTTTGAGGCCAGGTTCCAGGCAAGTAATCTTCAATGTCAACAAGACAAAGGAGATAGGTATCAACTTTCGAACTCAAGTGCCTCTTTACATCAGCTCAGCAGTGAAACTATAAGCAGTTTCAAACTCCTGTGAGTGCCCATCTCACACAGCCTCTCATGTTATCTGGGACCATTATATGCAATCAGGAAAGTTTACCAATGCCTACTTCTGAGGAGGCTGAATAGACTCAGGTTATACACATCAGTACTCGTGACCTACAAATGCACAGTAGAGAGCATCCTAACGTGCTGCATCGCAGCATGGTACAGAAGCTGCACTGCTGTGGCCAGGAAGGCTCTATTACAGTTAATCAAATATATATACTCCTGTGTAATTTTTTGTTATCATGTTCTTTATCTTATTGTGTTTCTTTGTGCTAAATTGGATCTGGATTAACAATTATTTCATTCTCCTTTACACTTGTGTTCTGGAAATAACATTAATGTGTGTTTTTTTTTGCCCACAGGAAGTACAAAGCAGACTTTGAGAAGGCTGGTATTTGGTATGAGCATCGTCTCATTGATGATATGGTTGCACAAGTGCTGAAATCCACTGGTGGATTTGTTTGGGCATGCAAGAACTACGATGGTGATGTGCAATCTGATATTCTAGCTCAAGGTGATTGCTTGTTATTTTAACCATCACTAAGATAATGTCATTCTTTGGATTCTTGGAGTCGGTGATACAATGTAGGAACAGGCCCTTCGGTCCAGCTGATCCATGCCAGCCATGGGGCCCACTAAGCTCGTCTCATTTGCCTGAGTTTGACACACATTCTTCCATACCCTTCCTATCCATGTACCTATTCAGTAGTTTTTATTCACTTGGGGAGAAATTCAAAATTTAGTTAGCTTTGTCCTCAATGGATATTAACATTACTTAGTTCTCACTTTTCTAAATGTACCAGTTGATGCAAGTGTTGGTTGCCTAAAAGGAAGTAATTGAGAAGGAGGAATGAAGGGAATTCTTCCTCCTCCCACCATCCAGAATTTACTCTGGCATTTTTCTGGGTTTAGAGGAATACAGTATGGAGAGTGTGGTGGAGAGATGCAGTTCTGGCCTGTGTAGATACCGAGAACTGGCAGAGCTGGGTGATTTTTGGATCAGTCTTGAATGAACACAGCTGCTGCTTGTGGTCCATATAAGACCTATGAGAAGTTCCTTAAGAGTTATGATCCAGAGAGTAATGGGGCAGGATCATTGAAAGTGTTCATGGCTGAGACAGATGGTTGGGGTCCCTAGAGAGATTTAGGGTGTGTGTTTTGGGGGGTGGGTTATGGTCAAGCCAAGATCTGATCAATCATGATTCTATGAAAGGACAGAGGATGTTCAGGGAATTGATTGACCTTTTCCTTAGTTCTAACACAATTGTGATAAATGATAAGATCACAGAACTGTACTGAACTTATTATTGCTTTAAAAACTAGAGCAAGATTAATGGCAAGTTTAACTTTTGCTGTTTGATGATTTGCCATCATATTGCCATCGTGCCCAGTTAGGGCCTTTCCAAAATTGCCTGTTTTGCAACAAATCTTTTGAGATTTTTATACCTCATGTACATCGTAATATTTCATTTTTTCTATGAGTTGTGCTTGTGAATGTGCATATTTTAGCCAATCACTGACCCGTTACACTGCTACTGAAAATTTCAGTGCCAGGTGAATTTTTGACTAGCTGATAATGCTTCGGGTAACATCCAACGTTTGTTCTCATGTTTTTCTGACAATGTAGCTTCTGAGGTTGTATTCTCTTGTGTATAAAGTCCATGAGTTCTGTTAATTCTAGCAAGTGTTGAACAAATTTGGAATTGTGATGAGTTATTGTGGTTGATTGTGATTCCCTTTTGAAGTTTCCTGAATTGATTCTCCTGCAAATACTATGTAAACAAGGTTTTCTTGTAACTTTGTTCTGTCCTGACTGTGTTCATTTTCATAAATATGTATGTACAAATTCCTGGGAGGGATGAGGCTGAGTATAAAGCAGTAGCAAAAAATGGAGGAACTAATGTTGCTGTCCCAAACAATACACGTCTAACTTCATACCAAAATTAGAAGTGTAGTTTAAATTCTACACCACTTTAATGATTGAATGCATTCTTCATTTGAGTGCTCAGATTGCTTTCTTTGCCAATAAGCTTAAAATGGTATTGGATGTGATTCATGTTGTAAACTTAAAAGCTGTAACATAAATATTATTGTAGAGGCGGCTCACATCATCTAGCTTTCTCTAATTTAAAAATGTTAACAATTATACCTCTAATAATCTACAGGTACAGTTTTATACATATAATCACATGCAAACAAAATGCTAGAGGAACTCAGTCTCTATGGAAATTAATATACAGTCAACGTTTCAGGTTGAGACCTTTCTTCAGGACTGGAAAGTAAGGGGGAAGATGCTAGACTTAAAATGGTTGGGGGAGGGGAAGGAGGCTAGCTAAAAGGTCGTAGGTGAAGCCAGGAGGATAGAAAAAGTATAGGGATGGAGAGGAAAGAATCTGATAGAGGAGAGAGGACCATAGGAGAAAGCGAAGATAGGTGAAGCCAGCTGACCTTCTAACTATCCTCTCTCTCCCTTTTCCACCCCCCCACCCCATCTTTTTGTTGTGGTGACATTCCCCTTTCCAGTCCTGAAGAAGGGTCTTGGCCTAAAACGTCAACTGTTCATTCATTTCCATAGACGTTGCCTGACCTGCTGAGTTCTTCCTGCAATTTGTGTGTGTTGCTTTGGATTTCCAGCATCTGCTGACTTTGTTTATATATGTTGTTTTGTTTTCCCTCAGGGTTTGGTTCTCTTGGCTTGATGACTTCTGTTTTGGTTTGTCCTGATGGTAAAACCATTGAAGCAGAGGCAGCTCATGGCACAGTCACGCGCCATTACAGGGAACACCAAAAGGTAGGCGCAGTGAGATTGATGGATAAGCAAACTGCTTTGGCATTGGGGGTGAAAATCACTGGAGCTTTACTTTGCAGTGTCAGCATGATTCTGCTTTCTTGATTTGTACTTGCCTAGTGTCATAAATGGCCTTGAATGGTTTAAATAAAAATAAATCATCCTTTCAGAATTGCCTTTACAAAAGTCTACATTAGGCTTAATCTTGCAAAAGACAAAGTCAGTCAAAGTCAAACAAATCCTTATATAAATTAAAACTTAATCCATACTTGGTTGGTCTCAAATGCATGTTAACTGCCATTCTCTCCTACTGTATACATCCAAATGGGAGCCCTTAATAAATATATATATTAAGTATAGGCTTTTACATAATCACTGTACAAATGTTTACTATGTGGATTTATTATCTAGACTCTTGCTCTGCTCTCCTGTGATACCATTGTCATGTCTGTATTGTTCCTTTAAAAGATGATAAATTAATTCCATTCCTTTTATCCTTAACTCTTAATTAATTTTCACCTCTGAATAACTAAACAATTTTCTTGAATTTTACTATTTCTGTGGGTTGATTGCCCTTCTAGGAAACCAACTGAAGAAACTGATTTCAATGATGTAGAATTGTAGGATTGTTTGGAAAGAGCTAATCTTAATCTTCACATTGTAGGGCAATCCTACCAGCACCAACCCTATTGCTAGTATTTTTGCATGGACTCGAGGCCTTGAGCACCGTGGAAAGCTGGATGGTAATCAGGAGCTTATGAGGTAAAGATCATTCATTACTTTGGAATGACATTTTAAAAATGGTGATTTATTTCACATGCATTTATTTCTAACTTTTGATCTTTAACCATCAGCCTCAATTATTCTTTTGTATTGTTTTGTAATGTGGCATCCCAGGATGAGCTTGGATTGGAGATCAATGCTTTTGTTACATATCTGACCCTTCAGGAGTCATTGCATCTATCTCCATGATTGGGTCAATCATGCTAATGCCAATGCTACCTCCTAACTGAAGATGGCATGGGAAATCTGTATTTAATTTGGATTCTGGCTGATTATTAATGTCAAGGCATTATAGATAGGATATTTGTAACCTTGTAGACATTCCAAAACCAACCTGAGTATTTACATTTTGTATCTTAACTGGCCTGAGTTGAAATTGTTTTCATATTCATGGCTGGAAGAGACCTTCCAAGTGCAGGTAATCTACTCTCTGTAGCTCAGAGGCAGATAGAAACATAGAAAACCTACAGCACAATACAGGCCCTTTGGCCCACAAAGCTGTGCCGAACATTTCCGTACCTTAGAAATTACCTAGGGTTACCCATAGCCCTCTATTTTTCTGAGATCCATTTACGTATCCAGGAGTCTCTTAAAAGACTCTATCATATCCGCCTCCACCACCGTCACCGGCAGCCCATTCCACACACTCACCACTCTCTGTGTTTTTAAAAAAAACTTACCCTTCCTCTGTACCTACTTCCAAGCACCTTAAAACTGTGCCCTCTCATGCTAGCCATTTCAGCCCTGGGAAAAAGCCTCTGACTATCCATACGATCAATGCCTCTCATCATCTTATACACCTCTGTCAGGTCACCTCTCATGCTCTGTCACTCCAGGGAAAAAAAGGCCGAGTTCACTCAACCTATTCTCATAAGACATGTTCCCCAATCCAGGCAACATCCTTATAAATCTAAAAGATGTAAAAGCTGAGATCAGGATACTGCTGCCTATTCCTTTGCTGCCTATCACACCCTGCTGCTGACATTGTCAAATTTTGTCAAAAACTGGTGACTGAATAGCCTTCTCATCTTGCACAGTAAAGAAGAAGAAAGTCCTTAACTCCGAATGGAGTCATCGGGACGCCGTCGTGACGGCATTTTTTTAAGCAGGCTTTCTTATTTTTACGAGGCCCAGTTGCTAGCTCGACAACCAAGCATGGATGGAAAGCGTGCAAGGGAGCTGGCTGGATTCGAACTCGGGAGCCTTCGCTCTGAAGCCCAGCACTGATGCCACTACACCACCAGCCAGCTATCTTGCAAAATGCACACGGGTTAATCCTTTGAGTCTCGTACAACTATCATATCTGGTAGTTGCAAGGGTGGAACAATGCCTGTCCCAAATCTTGCACTTCGTTTTCCAGGAACTAGTCAGGTGTAGGGCTTTTTAATCTGCAGCAACGTTAACTTCTGTTCAGTCAAGTGAAACTTCGTAACTTGTAATATTTTAATTGCTGGTTCAAATGTACTGTAACACTATTTTTCATTTTAACAGGTTTGCTCAGACCCTGGAGCAGGTTTGCGTTGAAACTGTTGAGAGTGGTGTCATGACAAAGGATCTTGCTGGCTGTATCCATGGTCTCAGCCAGTAAGTTCAGAATTTCAATTAATCATTACTCCAAGTCTTTCCTGAGGTTTTATCACTTCATAATTATACTGTCAATACAAGGTTGTTTAGAATAAGCTGTTTGATCTGTACTGTTCATGCCAGAGGTGACTGTGGCCTATCTCTGCACAGATTTGCAACCAGACTAGCTTTCTGACTGCAATAACCGATCATATCATCAAGGCTTAACCTTGGAGCTTAGCTGAAATGTTTTCATTCAGGGATTCTCTTGGAGAATTTAAATTTCAATCCAGACTGGACTGGCTAGCATGTGGATGAGAAAAAATTCTTAGCCTAGACTAGAGGGACTGGGGTTTTGGGTTGATTGGCCCAATGATTACAGATAGAAATTCTGGGTAAGAGTGGAAGATTAAGTGCTGAGCTTGGGCTTTAAAACAAGGAACATGGGAAAACACTGCTTTAGTCCTTCACAAGTTGTTCATATACAGCTTTTTGTGTTGGAAATGGGAACATAATGTGGAAGTGCATTTGGGTCACCTGTTAACTACTGCATCATCATTGCTAACTAAAGAGTCCTTGATGAAGTTTAGTGGTTGTAGATGTCAAATGGCACAAACAGACCAACTAAAAGGGAAAATCTGGAAATTAATAAATATGGGGCAAAACTGATAATTGATGCATGAAAGCAATGCAATTTTATATTGTTTATCTTCCATTTTGCTTAAATGAATGTGTTCTACTTTCCTCTGTAGTGTCCGATTGAATGAGCATTATGTGAACACTACTGACTTCTTGGATGCCATAAAGAATAACTTGGACAAAGCCCTAGGCAAGAAGTAGATGGTCTAAAGGATCCATTTTACCTCATTTTTAACTTAATGAAGTCACATCAATAGAAGGGAAAAAAGCCAGTCATTACATATTTTTTTAAGTTTTAAATTTATTAAGGATATGATTCCCCAGCATTGTCTGGGAGGACATTGTACAGAAGCTTGTTGGATTGATGTGAGTTTTGTATTGTGAAGCATTTCATTTAAGATCTGTAATATATTTGTCACTAGGAATTAAGTTGGCATTGATTAACAAGAAGCAATAAAAATTCCCTTTTAAAGTGTAACTATTTTTTGTGTTTATTTTGATTCTTATTCCAAAATATTTATTGCCAAGCACATGAAGAAGTGTTTTACAATAATAAATGTTTGTAATTAATTGCACCTAGCTTGAGTTTGCATCTGGTTTTAGCAGCTAATTCATCCAATTCAATCAAAGCAACTGCCACATTTTCAATAGATTGACAATTGTCAGTTATTTCTTTGTGTTCTGTAAGGTATTGTGGAGGCTCTTACCTGTTAAACTTGGTTTGGGTGAGAATCGACATTACAATGTCCAAGTTCAAACTTCAGAAGTTCAAAGTAAATTTTATTATCAAAGTGTATATCCATTTTTCTGTGGCATAGAAACATAGAAAATAGGTGCAGGAGTAGGCCATTCGGCCCTTCTAGCCTGCACCGCCATTTATTATGATCATGGCTGATCATCCAACTCAGAACCCCGCCCCAGTCTTCCCTCCATACCCCCTGACCCCCATAGCCACAAGGGCCATATCTAACTTCCTCTGAAATATAGCCAATGAACTGGCCTCAACAGTTTCCTGTGGCAGAGAATTCCACAGATTCACCACTCTCTGTGTGAAGAAGTTTTTCCTAATCTCGGTCCTAAAAGGCTTCCCCTCTATCCTCAAACTGTGGCCCCTCGTTCTGGACTTCCCCAACATCGGGAACAATCTTCCTGCATCTAGCCTGTCCAATCCCTTTAGGATCTTATATGTTTCAATCAGATCCCCCCTCAATCTTCTAAATTCCAACGAGTACAAGCCCAGTTCATCCAGTCTTTCTTCATATGAAAGTCCTGCCATCCCAGGAATCAATCTGGTGAACCTTCTTTGTACTCCCTCTAAGGCAAGGATGTCTTTCCTCAGATTAGGGGACCAAAACTGCACACAATACTCCAGGTGTGGTCTCACCAAGGCCTTGTACAACTGCAGTAGTACCTCCCTGCTCCTGTACTCGAATCCTCTCGCTATAAATGCCAGCATACCATTCGCCTTTTTCACCGCCTGCTGTACCTGCATGCCCACTTTCAATGACTGGTGTATAATGACACCCAGGTCTCGTTGCACCTCCCCTTCTCCTAATCAGCCACCATTCAGATAATAATCTGTTTTCCTATTTTTGCCACCAAAGTGGATAACTTCACATTTATCCACATTAAATTGCATCTGCCATGAATTTGCCCACTCACCCAACCTATCCAAGTCACCCTGCATCCTCTTAGCATCCTCCTCACTGCTAACACTGCCACCCAGCTTCGTGTCATCCGCAAACTTGGAGATGCTGCATTTAATTCCCTCATCCAAGTCATTAATATATATTGTAAACAACTGGGGTCCCAGCACTGAGCCTTGCGGTACCCCACTAGTCACCGCCTGCCATTCTGAAAAGGTCCCGTTTATTCCCACTCTTTGCTTCCTGTCTGCTAACCAATTCTCCACCCACACCAATACCTTACCCCCAATACCGTGTGCTTTAAGTTTGCACACTAATCTCCTATGTGGGACCTTGTCAAAAGCCTTTTGAAAATCCAAATATACCACATCCACTGGTTCTCCCCTATCCACTCTACTAGTTACATCCTCAAAAAATTCTATGAGATTCGTCAGACATGATTTTCCTTTCACAAATCCATGCTGACTCTTTCTGATCATTTCACCGCTTTCCAAATGTGCTGTTATCACATCCTTGATAACTGACTCCAGCAGTTTCCCCACCACTGACGTTAGGCTAACCGGTCTATAATTCCCCGGTTTCTCTCTCCCTCCTTTTTTAAACACAGATCTATAGAATAGCAACTATAACAGGGATCAATGAAAGAGCAACCAGAGTGTAGAAGACAACAAACTCTGTAAATGCAAATATAAATAAATAGCAATAAATAATGAGAACATGAGATGGTCCTTACTGATATCATAGGTTGTAGGAATATTTCAATAATACTGATGTAAAAGGCATGATAACTTGTAAAGTGAATGTTTTGGAGGAGGTGTTGAAACAAGATTGAGAAGAGCTAGGTAAGAAGCATGCTTACTGGAGTGGCAAGTGTGCTTTGTGAAATCCAGTTAGGGTTGCCAACGGTCCCGTATTAGCCGGGACATCCCGTATATTGGGCTAAATTGGTTTGTCCCATACGGGACTGCCCTTGTCCCATATTTCCCCCGCTAAGGTAGAGCATTCCTATGAAACTGTTCGTAAGCCGAAATGGTGTAAAGCGTAGAAGTAATTACCATTAATTTATATGAGAAAAATTTTTGAGCGTTCCCAGACCCAAAAAATAACCTAACAAATCATACCAAATAACACATAAAACCTAAAATAACACTTCAACATATAGTAAAAGCAGGAATGATATGATAAATACACAGCCTATATAAAGTAGAAATAATGTATGCACAGTGTATCAGAATCGGGAAGATCAAGCCAAAACCCATTTGTAGGAAAAACTCGGCACGTACAAGAATGCACATATCACGCATGCGCACACAGGTGCCCGCGCAAGGCTTCATGGTCATGGTAGTCTTTTTCGGGGTAAACACAAGTGTCCCGTATTTGCTACTTTTTTCTCATTTGGGAGTGAGAAAGTTGGCAACCCTAAATCCAGTAAAAGCACTTTATTCTATACTTTGTTTTTTTATCTCTCTCTCTCTCAATTGGCTGTTAACTCTGCCTACATGCACACTCTGTTTCTATCCACAACTACAAGGGTGGATTCAGAACTGCACTGAGGTACATGAATTTGCATTTTTGCGAGTGTGTGGATACAGATTTGGTGCTGAGGTCCTGGGACAAAGAAAGGGGGCTATTGAATTGCCTGTTATTAAATTGAGGATGCTCACATCCACCGTTTGAGCCTGGAGTTTAGGCCCTCATCCGATGTTCTCATTCTTTATCATCTGCAAGTCCTGAGTTGATGCTGAACATCAAGGCCAAAGGTCAATCTGGACCCCAGACTGAGGCCTGAAAGGCAAAGCCTGGATCTGCGAACCCATAAGACTGCTGAAGACAGCCTGACCTGGGGTATATGTATAGATGTGTGCTTGCTTCATTTTTGTTGCTTGGTGTGTTCTGTGTTGTTCTGCCAAGCATTGCAGGCATGCTATGTTGGTGCTAGGATGTGTGGCAAAGCTCATGGGCTGCCCCAGGACATTCTGGATGTGTTGGTTGTTAGCACAAATTACATGATGTCACTACATGCTTTGATGTACATGTGATAAATCTGAATTTGAATTCTGATATTAAAATGTTATTATCTGGGAATGCCTCCTGATGATCATTCCTGTGGCAATTTGGACCTGACTGCTAAGTTAGACCCTGATGCAGTGTCGTGAAACTTTCAGTCTGGAATGATGAACAACTTGGGGTCAAATGGTGTGATGATACTGTAAGTCACATGTATCAGTATCACAATGGAATGAAGGAAGTTACAGAGTCATGAGAGAGGAGCTTGGCCAGGTGGATTGCAGGAGGATACTGGTGGGGATGAAGACAGAGCAAAGATGGCTGAAATTTCTGGGATTAGTTCACAAGGAGCAGGATAGATGTGTCCCATGGAAGTTGTTCTCAAATGGCAGGGGTAACCAACTGTGGCTGACAAGGGAAGTTAAGGACTGAATAAAAACCAGGGAAGGGCAGATAAGGTAACAAAAGTGAGTGGGAAGTTGGATGATTGGGAAGCTTTTAAAATCCAACAAAAGGCAAAAGCTATAAGAAGGAAAAAGATTAAATATTAAGGGAAACTAGCCAATAATAAATCAGGATACCAAAAGGTTTTAGAGTTGTATAAAGAGTTAAAAAGAGGTTGGAATTGATATTGGACCACAGAAAAATGATGCTGGTGAGGTAGTAATGCTGAGGTAGTATTGGCGAGGCCCGACGCAGACTGGGAGATGGCTTTGCTGAACACCTACAGTCTATCCGCCAGAGAAAGCAGGGTCTCCCAGTGGCCACACATTTTCATTCCGCATCCCATTCCCATTCTGATATGTCTATCCACGACCTCCTCTACTGTAAAGATGAAGCCACACTCAGGTTGGAGGAACAACACCTTATATTCCATTTGGGTAGCCTCCAACCTGATGGCATGAACATTGATTTCTCTATCTTCCGCTAATGCCCCACCTCCCCCTCGTACCCCATCCATTATTTATTTATATACACACATTCCTTCTCTCTCCTTTTTCTCCCTCTGTCCCTCTGACTATACCCCTTGCCCATCCTCTGGTTCCCCCTCCCCCCGACCCTTTTCCTTCTCCCTGTGCCTCCTGTCCCATGATCCTCTCATATCCCTTTTGCCAATCACCTGTCCAGCTCTTGGCTCCATCCCTCCCCCTCCTGTCTTCTCTTATCATTTTGGATCTCCCCCTCCCCCTCCCACTTTCAAATCTCTTACTAGCTCTTCCTTCAATTAGTCCTGACGAAGAGTCTCGGCCCGAAACGTCGACTGTACCTCTTCCTAGAGATGCTGCCTGGCCTGCTGTGTTCACCAGCAACTTTGATGTGTGTTGCTTGAATTTCCAGCATCTGCAGAATTCCTCGTGTTTGCGAGATTATGCTGAGCCTTTAAACGACACTAGTCAGGCCGCACTTCGACTATTGTCAACATTTTTGGGCCCCATGTCTCAGAAAGGATGTGTTGTCATTGGAGAGAGTCCAGAAGATGCTCACGAGGATGATTCTGGGAATAAAGGGGTTAACATATGAGGAGCATTTGGCAGCTTTGGGCCTGTACTTGCTGGAATTCAGAAGAATGCATGGGGATCTCATTGATCAAATGTTGAAAGGACTAAATAGGGTGGATGTGGAGAGGATATTTCCTATGGTGGGGGTATCCAGAGCTAGAGGACGCAGCCTCAAAATTGAGGGGCGACCTTTTGGAATAGAGTTAAGGAGGAATTTTTTAGCCAGAGAGTAGTGAATCTGGAACACTCTGCCACAGACTGTGGTGGAGACAAGTTCCATGGGTATATTTAAGGTGGAGGTTGATCATTTCCTGAACGGTCAGGGCATCAAATATGGCGAGTATGGAGTTGAGTGAGATCTGGGATCAGCCATGATGCAATTGCAGAGCAGACTTGATGGGCTGAATGGCCTAATTCTGCTCTTATATCTTATGATCCCATGTCATTGTTCCTAATTAATCCACCATTGTTTTAACTCATTCTAACTGGTCTCTTCCTCAAATCCTTGAAGTTTCCTTTTATTCTGATTTCTGAATCTATCTTGCACTGATTTTTCAATATTTATCCTCCCCCCCGCCCCCGGTACTTTCTCCTGTAACCAGCAAAAGTGTTACACCTCCCTCACTACCATCCAGAGCCCTAAATAGCACTTCTAATTGAGACAGTATTTCACGTGAATCTCGCAGTGCCACTGCTCCTGTTGTGGCCTCTGTCAAGGAGTCTGGATGTAGATTAGGCTCCTGCTTCACGAAGCATATGTGTGCCCCACAAGCAAGCTGACTGGGATCACCTGGTGGTCTGCTATTTTAATTCCACTTCTCACTCCCACAGTGATACATCTGTCCATAGCCTCCCACCTAAGACCAAATATAAATTCAGGGAACAATACCACAATATGCCTAAGTCATCTTCAAAAGGGTGGCAAGAGCACTGAATTCTCAAGCTTATGGTAACCACTTCTCCCTCTGTCTCTTTATCCCTTTTTCTCTCTCCTTTCTCCTGTTGAACAATGCAACCTCTGACCTCTGACTCCTGGATAAGTACTCGAAGCTTAGAAAATCAGAGGGCTATGGGTAAGCCTAGGTAGTTCTAAGGTAAGGACAAGCTCGGCACAGCTTTGTGGGACGAAAGGCCTGTATTGTGCTGTAGGTTTTAGAAACAGAAAACCTACAGCACAATATCGTATCACATTCCATCATCTTCAGCTCTTTAACACATTCACCCCTCATATGTCTCAGACCGTGACATCATTCACCACCTCATATCATAGAAACATAGAAACATAGAAAATAGGTGCAGGAGTAGGCCATTCGGCCCTTCGAGCCTGCACCGCCATTTATTATGATCATGGCTGATCATCCAACTCAGAACCCAGCCTTCCCTCCATACCCCCTGACCCCTGTAGCCACAAGGGCCATATCTAACTTCCTTTTAAACATAGCTAATGAACTGGCCTCAACAGTTTGCTGTGGCAGAGAATTCCACAGATTCACCACTCTCTGTGTGAAGAAGTTTTTCCTAACCTCGGTCCTAAAAGGCTTCCCCTCTATCCTCAAACTGTGACCCCTCGTTCTAGACCTCCCCAACATCGGGAACAATCTTCCTGCAACTAGCCTGTCCAATCCCTTTAGGATCTTATACGTTTCAATCAGATCCCCCCTCAATCTTCTAAATTCCAACGAGTACAAGCCCAGTTCATCCAGTCTTTCTTCATATGAAAGACCTGCCATCCCAGGAATCAATCTGGTGAACCTTCTTTGTACTCCCTCTATGGCAAAGATGTCTTTCCTCAGATTAGGGGACCAAAACTGCACACAATACTCCAGGTGTGGTCTCACCAAGGCCTTGTACAACTGCAGTAGTACCTCCCTGCTCCTGTACTCGAATCCTCTCGCTATAAATGCCAGCATACCGTTCGCCTTTTTCACCGCCTGCTGTACCTGCATGCCCACTTTCAATGACTGGTGTATAATGACACCCAGGTCTCGTTGCACCTCCCCTTTTCCTAATCGGCCACCATTCAGATAATAATCTGTTTTCCTATTTTTGCCACCAAAGTGGATAACTTCACATTTATCCACATTAAATTGCATCTGCCATGAGTTTGCCCACTCACCCAACCTATCCAAGTCACCCTGCATCCTCTTAGCATCCTCCTCACTGCTAACACTGCCACCCAGCTTCGTGTCATCCGCAAACTTGGAGATGCTGCATTTAATTCCCTCATCCAAGTCATTAATATATATTGTAAACAACTGGGGTCCCAGCACTGAGCCTTGCGGTACCCCACTAGTCACCGCCTGCCATTCTGAAAAGGTCCCGTTTATTCCCACTCTTTGCTTCCTGTCTGCTAACCAATTCTCCACCCACACCAATACCTTACCCCCAATATCACCCCCCACCTGTATCCACCTATTACCTCCCATTTCCTGACGTCATTCACCCACTCATATTGCACCCCTCCACCTATCACCTCCCAGTTCCTGAGATCATTCTCCCTCTCTTATCACACCCTCTCCCACCTGCTGGATCCACCTCTCTCTCACCTGCCAACTCTTGCCCCATTCTTTCCCTCCACGTTTTTCAGTCCAGATAAAGGGACAAAACCAAAACAACAATTTATTTCCCTCCAAAGATGCTACCTGGCCTGTTGAGTTCCTCCAAATTTGTACTGCATTTTTTGGTAAATGTCGAAGTCTTGCAATTACAATTTCAATGCACTAAGTTCTGGAAATCCCTGGACATTTGCTCAGCAGTAGCAAATTTTAAAAAAAACTGAAGATGTTCAAAATCTAAAATAAGGACAGAAAATACTGAAAATACCCTGCAGGCCAGGCAGCATCTGTGGGAAGAGAAAGAGTTACTGTTTCAGGTTTCAGTTCCATTTCGCCTTCTTTCCCCAGTAACCCCTCTCTAGTGCTCAGTAAGTTCCCTAGCTTAATTCTGTCACCCATCCACACTTTGATGAATAGGCAACCATAAATTACCATTAACCAGCACAATGGGAAATCCATACACTCACAGAGGTCACCCAATGTCAGTTTTGAAACTAGTTTGCTAGATCTGTGAATCAGTGGCTCATGCTCATAAACAATATCTAGTTAGTTGACAGTGTAACAAAGTCTAAGGATGATACTTCAATGCATTCTTCCGCATACAGAGCTCTCTGGTGTGGGGCACGACACAAAATACTGAAAGAGCTCAACAAGCCTGAGAGCATTAGTGGAGGAGAATAAATAGTCGGTGTTTCAGGTTGAAATCCTCACCAGGGCTGTCGTGATGGAAGATCTCGCCCAAAACATCGACTGTTTATTTCCCTCCATAGATGCTGCCTGGCTTGCTGAGTTCCACTAGAATTTTGTGTGTGTTGCTCAACATCTCCTCCGTGATCACCACCAGCACAGATACGCCACAAGGCCGTGTGCTTAGCCTCTGCTCTACTCACTTTACACTTCAGACTGTGTGGTTAAGCACAGCTCCAATGCCATATTCAAACTTGCTGATGACACCTCTGTCATAGGCCGAATCAAAGGTGGTGACAAATAAACATATAGGAGAGAGATTGAAAATCTGGTTGAGTGGTGCCATAGCAACAACCTCTCACTCAATGCCAGCAAGATCAAGGAGCTGATTACTGACCTCAGGAGCAGGAAACCAGATGTTCATGAGCCAGTCCTCATCAGAGGTGGAGAGGGTTATCAACTTTAAATTCTTCAGTGATGTCATTCGGAGGACCTGTCCTGGGCCGAGCACAAAAGTGCAATTATAAAGAAAGCACCGTAGAATCTCTACTTCCTTAGGAATTTGAGAAGATTTGGCATGAGATCTAAAACTTTGATAAACTCCTATAGATGAGTGGTGGAGAGTATGTTGAAGAGCTGCACCACCAATGGAAACACCAATACCGTGGAATGGAAAATCCTACAAGAAGTAGTGCATACATCACGTGCAAAGCACCCCACCCCACCCACCAATGAATATATCTACACACAGTATTGTTACAGAAAAGCAGCATCCACCATTAGGGACCCCTGCCACCCAGGACATGCTGTCTTCTCGTTGCTGCCATCAGGAAGAAGCTGTTAGAGCCTCAGGACTCACACCGTCTGGTTTGGGAACAGTTATTACCTCTCAACCATCAGGCTCTTGAATCAAAGAGCGTAGGATGATGGCACCTAACAGCAATTGCTTTGCTTGCATCTTCAGAAACAACACTATTTCTGATCTTTTTTTCCTTTTCAGGGTTCTTTTGAAGACCCTGACCGCTGAGTTCGGTTCTTTACGGGAATGGGACTCGCTCTCAGGGCCTTACGACTGACCGTTTTTCGATATGCCAAGGACATGGCCTAGAAGACTACGCGCCTTCAGGGTGCCGGATTTTGGTGGCCCTGGGGGCAGGCGGATTTGGTTGGTGCTCCCGCCTGGAGCATCATGGGAGACGGAAGATCAAAAGCAGTGAGCTGGCTGCTGGGTGTGTGCCCAGAGACCCGAGTTCTTTGGGCACAGAGCTCGGAAAAAGCGACACAACAGACTTTTAACACCATAAATCAGCAAGATGTTTTGCTATGTGTCCCCTCTTGCTGTGAAACGGGGACACCTCTTTTTCCCTTATTAGAGAGAGACAGAGAGAGCCTGTGGTATGTCAAATTACTGGGTGAACGAGTAGTCTTTGGGGTACTGCAAGTCTGTGTCTTTACTGATGCTTTGCTGCACGCTTGAGTGCTTGGTGGAGGTGCAACTGCTTTGTTGCTGATGGGGGGTTGTCGCTTTGCTGCTGCTTATGCGTGGGAGGAGGAGCTGGGGTCTTTGGGGTTCAAACATTTAACTGTTAGTCATTCCTCTGTTTTTGTGGATGTTTGTGAAGAAGAAGAATTTCAGGATGTATATTGTACACATTTCTCTGACATTAAATTGAACCTATTGACCTATTGAACCACTCAACTTCACTTGCCCCATCATTGAAATGTTCTCACAACATATATGGACTCTCTTTCAAGGACTCTTCACCTCATGTTTTTGATATTTATTGTTTATTTATTTATTTAATGTTATTATTATTATTTCTGTCTTTCTGTCTTTGCAGTTTGTTGTCTTTTACACACTGGTTGAACACCCATGTTGGTGGGTCTCTCATTGATTATAATATGATTATTCTATTATGGATTTATTGAATATACCCACAAGTAAATGAATCTCAGAGTTGTATATGATGACATATATGTACTTTGATCATAAGTATTTACTTTGAACTTTGAAGATTTCCAACAACTGCAGAATTTCTTGTGTTTATGTTTTGGGCCAAGTATATGCAAAAGAACATGCAGTGTTGTGCCATTTATAGACTTTGTTACACTATCGAGTAACTAGATATTTTTTGTAACATCTACACCCAAATGCCTATTGCTCTAATCGCATGATTGGTCACAGACCAATGCCACTACACCTGAGTAAGTAGCACTCACAACATGCTGGAGGAACTCAGCAGGTCGGGCAGCATCCGTGGAAACGATCAGTCAACGTTTCGGGCCGGAACCCTTCACCAGGACTGAAGAGGAAAGGGGCAGAGGCCCTATAAAGAAGGTAGGGGGAGGGTGGGAAGGAGAAGGCTGGTAGGTTCCTGAGCAAGTAATTGTGTAATGCCTGGAAATGAAGGTTTAAAACGTAACAGCCAGCAGATGGAGCTCTTCACACAACAGATGTACTCTAACAAACTCTGTAACAGGCTTTGGAGCAAATTATGACAGGCAAATATAACATTTCAACTTGAATCTGATCGTCATTAGAATGGCATCTACCATTAATCATCTACCAGAGAGTTGCAACACAGTAGACATCTCAAGCCATAAGATGTGAGTAGAATTAGGCTATTCAGTCCACTGAATCTGCTCCACCAGTCAATCATTGTTGATATTTTTTAACTCCATTCTCCCTTCTTTTCCCTATAACTTGACCACCTTACCAGTCAGGAACCTCTTAACCCCTGCCTTAAGTACACCCAATCATTTGGCTTCCACAGACGTCTGTGACAACAAAATCCACAGATTCACCACCCCACCTTTTGAGCACATCCACGTGAAGTGTTGTCACAGGAAAGCAGCAACCATTTTCTGGATGCCCCAACATCCAGGTCATGCTTTCTTCTCACTGCTGCCATCAGGAAGAAGATACAGGAGCCTCAGGACCACAGCACCAGGTTCAGAACAGTTATTATCCCGCAACCATCAGGCTCTTGAACTAAAGAGGATAACTTCACTTGCCCCATCACTGAATGTCCCCACAACCTATGGACTTCTTTCAAGGACTCTTCATCTCATGTTATCGATATTTTTGCTTATTTATTTATTATTACTATTATTGTTATTATTTATTTCTTGCACAGTTCGTTGTCTTTTGCATATTGATTGTTTGTCCGTCCTGTTGGGTGCAGTCTTTCATTGATTCTCTTGTGTTTCTTGTATTTACTGCAAATGTCTGCAAGAAAATGAATCTCAGGATTATAGCTGGTGACATATACAGTATGTACTTTGATAACAAATTTATTTTGAATTTTGAACTCTGGCTGAAGAAATTCCTTATCATCTGAGTTTCAAAGGGATTTCCCTTTATGCTGAAACTGTGTTCTTGGATCCTAGACTCTCCTACCAATGAAAACATTCTCTCCATATTAACTCAATCCAGTCCTTCTAAAATCCAATAGGTTTGGATCTCAATGAGATCTCCCGTCATCGAGTATGGGTCCAGAGATACAAAATGTTCCTCATACATTAAGCCTTTCTTTCTTGGGATTATTCATGTGAATCTTCTGTGGGCCCTCTCCAGTGCCAGCAAATAGGCTTCAAAATTACCTACAGTATTCCAAATGTGGTCTATCCAATGCCTCAGCAGTACATCTTGATTTTATGTTCTAGTCCTCCCAAAATGAATGTTAACATTACATTTCCTTTCTTCAATACCAACTGCAAGTTGCAAGTTAACTTCAGTGTAGTGTTGCTGTTCGAAAAGTTCACATTGTTTTTCAATGGAGGGCACTTGCAAACTAATCCCACAGTTCTACCAGAAGACTTTGAACAATATTGGAAGCAATTAGGAGGAAGGGAATTTTGACCACCACAAATGGGTCAGGCGGGATATTGGTTACTTAAGAACCTTAAAAGGCAATTTGCCTACCAATCGGGGAGGAGAGAGGTTACTATCTCTCACTTCACTACCAACGTAGGGTTGAGTTAGACATGTGAATACTTAGCTGGGCAGTTTCTGGACAATTGCCCAGACTTCAAGAAAGCTAGCAGGAAGGTGTGGACTGCAATGTGAAAGTGGTTAGTGCATTCCCAGTCCAGGAAATGACACATTGTTAACCATTCGTCAGTGGAACTAGGTTAGGAAACTCACTATGCATCTTGTAATTAATGGAAGCACGCACTTTATTGTCTCTGCACAAACAACAATGGAACTATGTTGACGTCAGGCCAACAACTTAGTACATGAATTCTACTGTTCCTTCTGAACCAACACTCACTCAAACCACTTTTCCAATTTATAACACTGAAATAGGGGATCTCCATTGGCCAGATGATCGATCCCTTCTTCTCCCAGCCCCTGGCATGGCGATTCTTCCTCACGATGGTGATTCTCCGGAGTTATCGCTGATAGTGCAATCAAAGTGACCGCTTTTATATTCATTTCTTATCAATTCAAAGGTAGCAATCCAGTGTCATTGGCTGTAGGTCACATGTCTGACCTTTAACACCTTCTTATTGGCCCTGCTTCAGGCCAGCATCCATTAATGCTCTCTTCCCAGCAAGTGGCAATCAGTAATTCACACCTCTTTGTTCTCAATCAGCAATGAGCTTGATTCATGCAAAGCAGATACTGACTCCAGCTGTCAAAAATCTGCATGTTATATCCAACCAAAGAACATCTCACAAATAACTTCTTATTTGGAAATGATCTCTAGTCCAGCAGATTTCCTGAATCATTATTGTATCTTCTTTAAAACACTGATCAAGCCAAAGAAATAACACACAAAATGGAGCACGCAAAACAGTTCTACAAAATGGCAGTCTCCAGCTCTAAGCACATAGCAAGAACAAAGACAACAGGAATTCTGCAGATGCTGGAAATTCAAGCAACACACATCAAAGTTGCTGGTGAACGCAGCAGGCCAGGCAGCATCTATAGGAAGAGGCGCAGTCGATGTTTCAGGCCGAGACCCTTCGTCAGGACTAACTGAAGGAAGAGTGAGTAAGGGATTTGAAAGCTGGAGGGGGAGGGGGAGATGCAAAATGATAGGAGAAGACAGGAGGGGGAGGGATAGAGCCGAGAGCTGGACAGGTGATAGGCAAAAGGGGATACGAGAGGATCGTGGGACAGGAGGTCTGGAAGAAAGACGGGGGGGGGGGTGACCCAGAGGATGGGCAAGAGGTATATTCAGAGGGACAGAGGGAGAAAAAGGAGAGTGAGAGAAAGAATGTGTGCATAAAAATGAGTAACAGCTGGGGTACGAGGGGGAGGTGGGGCCTAGCGGAAGTTAGAGAAGTCAATGTTCATGCCATCAGGTTGGAGGCTACCCAGACGGAATATAAGGTGTTGTTCCTTCAACCTGAGTGTGGCTTCATCTTTACAGTAGAGGAGGCCGTGGATAGACATGTCAGAATGGGAATGGGATGTGGAATTAAAATGTGTGGCCACTGGGAGATCCTGCTTTCTCTGGTGGACAGAGCGTAGATGTTCAGCAAAGCGGTCTCCCAGTCTGCGTCGGGTCTCACCAATATATAAAAGACCACATCAGGAGCACCGGACGCAGTATATCACCCCAGTCGACTCACAGGTGAAGTGATGCCTCACCTGGAAGGACTGTTTGGGGCCCTGAATGGTGGTAAGAGAGGAAGTGTAAGGGCATGTGTAGCACTTGTTCCGCTTACACGGATAAGTGCCAGGAGGGAGATCAGTGGGGAGGGATGGGGGGGACGAATGGACTAGGGAGTTGTGTAGGGAGCGATCCCTGCGGAATGCAGAGTGAGAGGGGGAGGGAAAGATGTGCTTAGTGGTGGGATCCCGTTGGAGGTGGCGGAAGTTACGGAGAATAATATGTTGGACCCGAAGGCTGGTGGGGTGGTAGGTGAGGACCAGGGGAACCCTATTCCTAGTGGGGTGGTGGGAGGATGGAGTGAGAGCAGATGTACGTGAAATGGGGGAGATGCGTTTAAGAGCAGAGTTGATAGTGGAGGAAGGGAAGCCCCTTTCTTTAAAAAATGAAGACATCTCCCTCGTCCTAGAATGAAAAGCCTCATCCTGAGAGCAGATGTGGCGGAGACGGAGGAATTGCGAGAAGGGGATGGCATTTTTGCAAGAGACAGGGTGAGAAGAGGAATAGTCCAGATAGCTGTGAGAGTCAGTAGACAATTGATCTGTCTGCTTCCACTGTCCTTGACCCATTCGAGTTCGACATTTTCTTCCATATTTCAAATCTGCCATGGCCAACAATGTCTTACATACCGGTTGTGTCATGAAAAGAGCACAATAGCGCCTCTTCCACCGCAGAAGGTTGAAGAAGATTGGCATGAGTCCCCAGATCCTAAGGACTTTCTACAGGGGCACAAGTGAGAGCATCCTGACTGGCTGCATCATTGCCTGGTAGGGAAACTACTTCTCTCAACCGCAGGACTCTGCAGAGAGTGTTGTGGACAGCCCAGCACATCCGTAGCTGTGAATTTCTCATTATGCAGGACGTTTACAGAGACAGGTGTGTAAAAAGGGCTCGAAGGATCTTTGGGGACCCAAGTCCCCCAATGACAAACTGTTCCAGCTGCTATCATCCAGGAAACAGTACCACAGCATAATAGCCAGGACCAACAGGCTCTGGGAGAGCTTCTTCCACCAGGCCATCAGACTGATTAATTCACTCTGATACAATTGTATTTCTATGCTATATTGACTGTCCTGTTGTGCATACTATTTATTACAGGTTACTATAAATTGCACATTGCCCATCTAGACGGAGACATAACGTAAAGATTTTTACTCCTCATCTACGTGAAGGATGTAAGAAAGTCAATTCAATTCAATTCAAAGCACTTGGGTGGCTGGAGAGGAAGCAGTCAATGATCCTCTAATAAAATTGCTCTTAAAATAAAGGGTTCCTAACATGGGGTCCACTGACTCCTCTGTCCTAAGAGATTCTGACTAGATACGGGAATCTTATGAAATCTACTTGTCTTTCTTCCTGCAGAAGATTACGTTCACAGATACTTTCTAATGTTCGGCAGGTTTCTGCTCATCCTGTTGAGCTTGCACAGCCAACAAGTTTGCACTGAACCACTTCAGAAGTGAAGATACCTCTCACTCTGCTGTATCTTAAATCATCATCAATTCTCCATTCACTTCTACCCCTCATCTCATAAAGCTGTATACAAGTCTACAAAAGCCCTCCCTGCTTATCTTACTCCTGAGAGTGTGCTTCTGTTCCAAATTCATATTTTTTAGTGACTTGTCATGGAAATGAAAGCCGTAGACTCAGCTACTAATTTTAGTAAGTGCACTTCTGAGAAGCTGCATGATAGATACTGAATTTTGGGCTGAGTTTGAATTGATCCAGTGTAATGTAACTAGTCAAGTCTCACAGAGCATACAACCCTAAACACTCTTAAAAAGTTTATTGAGACTAACTGAAGTCTACAGGTGAACTAATATAAATACATACAAATATGAGTACAATATATTCTAATGAACTGCCAAAGATTGTTTGATGTAAAATACTGTAAAACTGTGGTGCCTTTTGTCACACAAAGTGACAACATCTATAGTTTGGAAGAAAATATCCGAAGCAGGGAGAAATAAACTCGACCTGAATTTTTCTGGGTAGAAAAGCATTTCCAAGGACCTTAGTAAGAGGGTGGTCAATCTGTGGAATTTGTTGCCACGAGTGGCTGTGGAGGCCAAGTCATTGTGTGCATTTAAGGCAGAGATAGATAGAGTCCTGATTAGTCAGGGCATCAAAGGGTATGGGGAGAAGGCAGGGGAGTGGGAATGACTGGAAGAATTGGATCAGCCCATGATTGAATAGCAGAGCAGACTCGATGGGCTGAATGGCCTACTTCTGTTCCTCTATCTTACGATCTTATGGACTTTGGGGATGAGTACAGTCCTGCTTGAATTATCTGTGTAGATTTGTAAGTTTTGTGGCCAACCAGATCAGAATGGTTCACAGAAGAGAGAGAGAGAGAGTTCATTACCTTCGGCTCACAGTCTGTTCGAAAATTTATTCATGAGTCCTGTACTTCCTCATGGCAAGGAAGGAAATGAAACATTGTCAATTTTTTATCATGAATAAATTTTGTACTTGAAACCTTGTTACAGGAATCTATTTTCAAGGGACTGATGTCCTAACTTGGTCACGTTTAATCGAACTGCTCCTATTCTTACTGAATCATGTCCTCTCTCACTGACCTCCATTGATCTTTTCAACATTGTAACAGCTGGACATACCAAACAGTTCACAACGACCATTTGGATCCCAGCCAGTACATGAGACAAATATTCTCATTCAGGAACTTCTCTCTCAACTATTGTGTTCTGAGTACATGGTAGTTGCCAAAATATCGTAAGCTGGCTTTTGCAACTTCGTCTTTCTTTTAATTCTCACAACTCATGCTGGATGACGTTGAAGTCATTCTGGAGTTTGGTCACTTTGGCCTGGGCTCCAGATTCCAGAAGATCCGTAAATTATTCAAATTTGTCAAATACTGTCTTCGGTTCAAAATAGTCAATTACATCAATATCCACGTCTTTTGTAACAGGCTGTAAGACTCTATGTCCTATTACCTGAGTGGGCACATTATAAATATTGGATGTATACTGAGCATGTCAAGATTACTTCCATAGATAAGGTATTTTGCTGTTGTGGTTACAGTGTACTTCCTGTCTCCCTGTAAGCTGAACTAACAACTCGGTATTTCCCTGATATAGACTGCAAGATAAAATTTGCTTTCCTTCCAGAGAATTTGCCTACAGATCCTCCATGGTTATTAGTCTGCGGAGTCATGTCATCTGCAGAAATTCTCTGATGACTCAGCAATAAGAGTTCGGCACATTTGGATAGCAGTAACAGGATAGGTCCGAGTCAGCTTGGATTTACAAAGGGGAAATCGTGCTTGACTAATCTTCTGGAATTTTTTGAGGATGTAACTATGAAAATGGACAAAGGAGAGCCAGTGGATGTAGTGCACCTGGACTTCCAGAAAGCCTTTGATAAAGTCCCACATAGGAGATTAGTGGGCAAAATTAGGGCACATGGTATTGGGGGCAGAGTACTAACATGGATTGAAAATTGGCTGGCTGACAGGAAACAAAGAGTAGTGATTAACGGGTCCCTTTTGAAATGGCAGGCGGTGACCAGTGGGGTACCGCAGAGTTCCGTGCTGGGATCGCAACTGTTTACAATATATATTAATGATTTAGATGAAGGGATTAAAAGTAACATTAGCAAATTTGCAGATGACACAAAGCTGGGTGGCAGTGTGAAATGTGAGGAGGATGTTATGAGAATGCAGGGGAACTTGGACAGGCTGGGTGAGTGGGCAGATGCATGGCAGATGCAGTTTAATGTGGATAAATGTGAGGTTATCCACTTTGGCGGTAAGAACAGGAAGGCAAATTATTATCTTAATGGAGTAAAGTTAGGAAAAGGGGAAGTACAACGAGATCTAGGTGTAAATGTACATCAGTCACTGAAAGCAAGCATGCAGGTACAGCAGGCAGTAAAGAAAGCTAATGGCATGCTGGCCTTCATAACAAGGGGAATTGAGTATAAGAGCAAAGAGGTCCTTCTGCAGCTGTACAGGGCCCTGGTGAGACCACACCTGGAGTATTGTGTGCAGTTTTGGTCTCCAAATTTGAGGAGGGACATTCTTGCTATTGAGGGAGTGCAGCGTAGGTTCACAAGGTTAATTCCTAGGATGGCGGGACTGTCATATGTTGAGAGATTGGAGCGACTGGGCTTGTATACTCTGGAATTTGGAAGGATGAAAGGAGATCTTATTGAAACATATAAGATTATTAAGGGATTGGACACGCTGGAAGCGGAAGCATGTTCCCGCTGATGGGTGATTCCAGAACCAGCGGCCACAATTTAAGAATAAGGGGTAGGCCATTTATAATGGAATTGAGGAAAAACTTTTTCACCCAGAGAGTGGTGGATATGTGGAATGCTGTGCCCCAGAAGTCAGTGGAGGCCAAGTATCTGGATGCTTTCAAGAAGGAGATGGATAGAGCTCTTAAAGATAGCGGAATCAAAGTTTATGGGGATAAGGCAGGAACTGGATACTGATTGTGGATGATCAGCCATGATCACAGTGAATGGTAGTGCTGGCTCAAAGGGCCAAATGGCCTACTCCTGCACCTATTGTCGATTGTCTATTGTCTATTGGCATGGACTAGAAGGGCCGAGATGGCCTGTTTCCGTGCTGTAATTGTTATATGGTTATATGTTATATGGTTAATAGTTGGGTGTGTAAAAGGAAGGACGGGAGGATGAATTTAAGGCCTGGTGGAGGTCTTTGTCATATGGTGCAAGCTGAATCATCTGCAGCTCAACATCAGGAAGACAAAGGAGATGGCGATGGACTTTAGGAAGACTAAGTCTGCACTGCTCCCTGTTACTATTGATGGTGAAGATGTGGATGTGGTGAGGACCTACAAGTACCTGGGGGTGCACCTGGATGACAGACGTGAGTGAAGCACCGACATAGAGGCTGTGTACGAGAAGGGCCAGAGTCACTCCTACTTCCTGAGGAGACCAAGGTCCTTTGGAGTATGCAGGCCTCCCCTTTACATGTTCTACCAGTGTGTTGTCACCAGTACAATCTACTATGCAGTGGTGTGCTGAGGCAATGGCATTAACAGGGGTGATGTCAACAGGCTCAATATACTGATTAGAAAGGCTGGCTCTGTTATAGGAGTCAAACTAGATACACTGGAGGCTGTGGCAGAGCAAAGGACCCTACGGAAAACTCTGAAAATTCTGGACAAAGTTTCTCACCCTCTGCATGCCACCTTGGCTGAACAGAGGAGCACTTTCAGTAATAGGGTGAGACAACTGCGCTGAACCGAAGAGCACTAAATGAGGCCATTCTTATCCTTGGACAACAGAGTCTATAATGAGTCAACCTATAGCTGGGGAAGTGATGACCCCCTCGTGTTAGATTGTTTGAGGTAACTTATTTTTTATTCGTTCCTACTTCTCTTCTAATATTTGTATACCTGTGCACTCGTAATGCCGCTGTGACATTGTAATTTCCTTTGGGATCAATAAAGTATCTATCTGTCTAAATGGAGTGCTACCACAAGAAATCAGCACATATCATCACGGTCCACCCATCAACCAGGCCAAGCCCTCATCTGAGTACCGTTATCGAGTAGGAGGCTCCGAATCTTTGGGTCACTTGCCACCAGGTTTATGAGCAGTTACTTCAGACCCCTAAACCGACACAGATAACTTCATTCCCCATGGCTCTGAACTGACTTTCAAGGACTCTTTACAGCTCATGTTCTCAGTATGATTTTTATTTACACAGTTTGTCTTCTTTTGCACAGTGGTCATTTGACAGTCCTTCTTCATGTATAGTTTTTCGTAAAATTCTATTGTCCTTCTGTTTCTCTGTAAATGCCTGCAAGAAATTAATCTCGGTAGTATATGGTAACATTTGCTTGCTTTGATAATAAACTTACTTTGAACTTAGAACTTCGAAATGACCCAGAACTGTATCTCTACCTTTGTTATTATGATGGTTCAACTTCCTAGCCATGTCCAAAATAGGATGTGTAAACTTTGTAAAATTGTTGGCTATTTTAATGTCTTCATATGAAGCCTGCTGTGTTAAACTATTGCTTTGGTATGGTACTTTTAACCTGCTGCTTTGCTTTCTTTAGTTCACTTTTTGTTGCTACTCAATCTATTTCATTTTAACCCATTCCTGCCATACTCGCTCTCATCTATATACCATTATTCAAACTTCTTCACTTCCTGTTCCCTTACAGGCTTTGGTCTGTGACCACAGCAGGTGGTGAAATTTATGATCTATCCACTTCTTCAAACCGATTTTCCAAATTTCTAAATTCCTACGAATTTCATGTGTTTCCCCAAAATTCTTGAACCAATTTTTTTCACATTTTGATGTCTATATAAGTCTTTTGAAGCAGCTCAGCCATTTTGTTACAGCCAAATTTAAGATGGAACTGCAAGATAAAGCCGTTCTGAATAGAATGTCTGATTGATTAGGATTTACGCAAGGCCATTTAAGGTCCAAGTACGTGTTTTGAAGAATATCAAGAATTTTGTTAGTTTTCAGATTCATGGAGGTGGCTCTTCAGCCCATGTCTGCATTGAACTTCAAGCACCCACTTAAAAATGATCCAACTATTCTCCCCACAATCCCTTCAACTTCTCCCAGTTTCTCCTACACACCAGGGGCATTTTATTTATCATATTGCCTGATGATAATTGGAGGCTGTTAGTTCCATCAAGTCTGTGCTAACTCTCTGATCATTCCTTCCAATCACATTCCCCCACTTACTTCTCCTGTAACAACCTCTCCCCATATGCCCATGAGCCCCTCCCAGCCCTCCACTTTCTCCACCCTACTGAGGATAACCTTCCACCCAGCACTTCATAGGATGGTAGGAGCAAAACGGAGCGTGATCACAGGCAGAGCATGCAAACTCCACGTAGGCACCACCCAGGTCAATGTAGCTGTGAGGCTTGATGTGCCACCATATCACCCAGAATCACTTTCTTTGATGTAACTTCTAACAGATACGTTGCCCTAGTTTGATGTTTTGTTTTCCTGGTACCTCAGTATCAAATGCACCATGCCCACAGTCATATCTACCTTCACATCACCTGCTTCTATCCAGTCAACAAAATACAAATTTGTCTCTTTGAACTGGTTTCAATCAATCTCACAGATACTGCTGGTTCCACTTGCAACTTTATTGGTATTTTATCTGCGGCATTTCAATATTAAGCGAATCCATGCTGTTGGCCGTCCCTGTATAATATAAAACCGCAGTTTTTATTAAAAAAAATCAATTTCCTCCTTTCACTTCCATCACTTATACTAAAGCTAAGTTCCCTCATAACTTGTTTTCCCTTTTCTAGAGCTGACATTACTGTTAAAAGGACAGCATGGCAGCATAGCGGCTAGCACAAAGGCTTTGCAGTGCCAGTGATCACCAGCGGAGGTTCTAGTCCCACCACCATCTGTAAGAAGTTTGTACTTTCTCCTCTTGAATGTGTGGGTTTCCTCCCTTATCATAACAGATTAAATCAAATCAAGTTTAATTATCAGTCAAACCATATGTGGATGCAGTCGAATGAGACAGTGTTCCTCTGGGGCCAAGGTGCATAACATACATTCAAAATAGTGAGAAAAATAAACACACACACATCGTTACACAAGAAAGCACATATATAGTCCAAGACCCAGGGTGAGATGCAAATTGATGGTACAACTCCTGGCAGTCCAACCTGTCATTCCATTGATTGGACCCTGGAGGGCAGCACCAATGGGAGAGGCCAGCATCCAACCGAGCACGGACGTCATGCTACACCACCTCCAGCATCTTCTCACCGGGACTGCAGCAGCAGGCAAGCCCGCGGCTTGAGGCCTAGTCTTCATTATAACTGAGTCCACGCTGCTGCCTTGTCACCTGTCTCACCACCAAACAAGGAAAACAGGTCTGCGGCATCTTACATTATCAATTCCAAAGACATTCAATTAAGATAAGTGAGTTGTGGGAATGCCATGATAGCATTTGAAGCATGCCAACACTTGAAGCTGTTGGACTGTGGTGCTTGTTGACATAAAACGCACTTTCTTTTTCAATCTTTTTATTAATTTCATAGAATGAAAACATAATATAACAATAATACAAATAGTAGGAGATACATTGTTACACTCAAAATAAGTAATTGTAAGAGCAAATAGTATAAATTGACAAAGCTCCCAATCGTGTAGGATTAACAGTGAATAATACAAAGCAAAAAAAACTGAAGAAAAATCATGAAAAAGAAAAAAAAATAGAAAAAAAAACAAACCCCATCCCAAAATAAAAACTAAACTAAACAGAATTAGTCAACTAAACTAAAAGACTTGGTCAATTCAAACAACTTAAAACGATTGAACAATTGCACCGATTGAAAAATGGGAAAAAATTCTTCAATTGGTTAATTTATCCTCTATATGTGCTAAACATGTGTTGATACAGGTTAAAGTAGTGCACAGGGTTCATATGTCCAAAGATAAACTATCTCGTTATTATTCTTATATTAATCCAATATGTGATAGATGAAATTTCGAGATAGCTTCTTTAACTCACATGTTTTGGTCATGTCCTTAGTTGGAAAAATATTGGAAAGAAATTTTTGACATTATTTCAGCGGTTTTGAATATAGATCTACAACCTCATCCCATTACTGCTATCTTTGGATTACCAATGATAGATTCAAATTATTTAACCTCTTCAGCATGTAGGATGATTGCATTTCTTACTTTAATGGCTAGAAGATCCATTTTGCTGAATTGGAAAGAGATTAACCCTCCTACTCTATTTCATTCGTTTTCACAAACTATGGTGTGTTTGAATTTGGAAAAAATTAGGAGTGCGGTTTATGACACTTCCATTAAATCTGAAAAAACTTGGAGGCCATTCGTTCAGCATTTTCATTTGATGTAATTTGACCATTTCCAAACTTATTTATTTCTCTGTAATGTTGGTTGAGAGGAATAAAACGCACTTCACGGTGTTTCAATGTTTCAATGTACATGGGACAAATAAAGTTTATCTTTATCTTTAAAAAAGCAGCAATAAACAACTTGTGGGTCAATCAACATCAGTGGAGGGAGGGGAAGGAATTGCCATTGTTTCAGGTTGAAGCCCGCATAATGAACTCCATGCAAAAAAAATTGAGCACTTTTGATTCCCTGTTCCAGTCTGCCAAAAGCAGCTCAGTTATTCTTATAATGATATATGACATACAACCTTTTAGTTCAAGTTCATATTTATTATTGTCATGGGCATACATTCTAGGGTATAAATACCATGAAAATTAGCTTTTTGCTGCAGCATCACAGTACATTACATGACAAGGGCAAAAATAAGCCAACATAAACTTAAATTAGCATAAATTGTGCATAACTGAAAATATATATGTGCAAAATGGACAACAAACAGAGATAATGACACTAGCTCTAGATTGAGAGATGACTGAAAAAGCCACTCTCCTCAGGTAATGAGAACAAATTAGCTCCAACCATCACCTTCACCCTCCACACTATTCGTAAGAGGAATGTTATATTCCCCATACAAATGGAAGGAACCAAAATTGCTCCATATTGGTTCCATTTATATGAGTCCCTGTGGCCTGTCTCTGGCCCATTCCCTGAGAGAGTGGGGCTAACACAGGTATTTAGCATATTCAAGGTATGGAATAAAAATTACTTTCATGGAATGTTTGTGTAAAAGAAAACACAAAATATATTTTGTGACTTGCAACTTCCCAGCAGTAATTTGAGCAGTGGCCAATCGGCAATCAGAAACGTGAGAAGACGTAACTCACTCAGGTCTGCCAATTGAGTACATAAGGCATTGGTTCACGGCAGTTTGAACAGCTGCCAATTATCGATTGGGAGTGATTGGTAAGAATAAATATAAATAAGGCAGGGCCAAGCGGAGCGGCCATTGTTGGAGCAGACAGTGTTAGAGTGATTATTTGAGGCTTCAGCAAGAAGAGGCTTGAGTGAGAAAAGGCAAAAAAGCTGCAGGTAGATTTTTCCCCCAGTTTTATTATTGTTCCCTTCTTCATATCTGCTCAGTTCGAACAGTCTGGATGCCAGGCAGGATAATTGAATTCTCCTCTTGTGGGATGTGGGATGTGGGATGGCAGAGAGGCCTCCAGTGTCCCTGAGAATTTCATCTGCAAGAAGTATATCCAAATGCAGCTTCTAACACCCCCTGTGGAGGAGTTCAAACTGAAACCGGATGAACTCCAGATCATTCGGAAGGCTGAGGGGGTGATAGACATGACATATAGCGAGGTAGTTACAGCCAAAGTGCAGGACACAGGAAACTGGGTGACAGTCAGGAAGGGGAAAGAGTTTAAACAGCCAGCGCAGAGTACCCCTGTGACCATCCCCCTCAACATCAGGGCTTTGGATACTGTTAACAGTGGGGATGACCTACCAGAGGGAAGTCAGGGGAGTCAGGTCTCCGGCACTGAGTCTGATTGTGACTCAGAAGGGAATGGGGGAGAAGAGGCTGTCAGTGGTGATAGGAGATTCGTTAGTTAAGGGAACAGAAAGAAGGTTTTGTATACAATAACGAGATTCCCGGATGGTATGATTCCCCCCCACAGGGCGCCAGGACCATCTCAGATCGAGTCTTCAGCATTCTTAAGTGAGAGGGTGAGAAGCCAGAGGTTGTGGTCCATGTAGGTACCAATGACACAGGGAGGAAGAGTGATGAGGTTCTACAAAGTGATTAGGGAGTTAGGTGCTAAGTTAAAGGACAGGACCTCTAGCTAGGATTGTGATCTCAGGATTGCTACTCGTGCCGCATGCTAGTGAGGCCTGAAAAAAGGAAGATCATACAGTTTAACATGTGGCTGAGGAGTTGGTGTAGGAGGGAGAGTGTTAGATTTTTGGATCACTGGACTCTCTTCTGGGGAAGGTGTGACCTGTACAGAAGAGACAGTTTGCACCTAAGTGGAGGTGTCTAATACCCAAAGGGAAGATTTGCTAGTGCTGCACAGAGGGAGTAGTTAAACTAGACTTGCAGGGGGGGTGGGAACCAGGGTGTCAGAACAGGTAGTGGAGAGGTTGTGGAGACTGATGTTGTAAGCCCTCAGACAAAGTCAGAAATCAAAAGGTTGAGCAAGGTGCAACTAATGTTCTGAGCAGTGCATGTTTCAATGCAAGAAGTACTGTAGGAAAGGCAGATGAACTCAGGGCATGGATAAACACAGAGAATTATGATATAGCCATTAGTGAAGCTTAGTTGCAGAAGGGGCAGAACTGGCTGCTCGATATTCCGGGGTTCCATTGTTTTAGGCGCAACAAAGCAGCAGGGATTAAAGGGCGAGGGGTGGCGTTACTAGTCAGGGAAAACGTCATGGCAGCACTCAATCAAGACAGATTGGAGAACTCATCTCGTGAGGCTTTATGGGTGGAACTGAGGAATAAGAGAAGTATGACCACATTAATGGGCCTATTTTATAGACCATTCAAAAATCCTTGCGATTTAGAGAAACAAATTTGTAGAGAGATCACAGATTGTTGCAAAAACCATAAGATTGTTATGGTAAACAAGAGAAAATCTGCAGATGCTGGAAGTCCAAGCAACGCGCGCAAAATGCTGGAGGAACTCAACAGACCAGGCAGCATTTATGGAAAAAAGTACAGTCAATGTTTTGGGCTGAGACCCTTCGGCAGGACTATTGTTATAGTAGGCGATTTTAACTTTCAAGATACTGACAGGAACTCCAATACTATAAAAGGATAAGATAGGATTAGAGTTTGTCATATGTGTTCAGGAAAGTTTCCTTAATCAGTACACAGAAGTCCCAACAAGAGAATGTGCGATTCTTGATCTGCTACTAGGGAATGGGACAGGGCAGGTGACAGAAATGTGCATCCAGTGACCACAATGCCATTAGTTTCAAAGTAAGTATGGAAAAGGATAGGTCTGGTCCATGGGTTGAGATTCTAAATTGGAGAAAGGATTTGATAAATGCAGTTTGGGGCAGGCTGTTTTCTGGCAAAGATGTACTTGGTAAGTCAGAGACCTTTAAAAGTGAAATTCTGAGAGTACAAAGCTTAAAAGTGCCTGTCAGATTAAAAGGTAAATTTAACAGGTTTAAGGAACCATGGATTTTAAGACATATTGAGACCCTGGTTAAGAAAAGAAATGGGGGCGCATAGCAGGTATAGGCAGGTAGGAACAAATGAGGTACTTGTGGAGTATAAGAAATGCAAAAGAACCCTTCAGAAAGAAATCAGGAGGCCTAAAAGAAGGTATGGGTTTGCCCTAGCAGACAAAGTAAAGGAGAATCCTAAGGGATTCTATATGTTAAGAGCAAAGGACTGCAAGGGGCAAAATTGGTTCTCTGGAAAATCAGAATGATAATCTATGCTTGGACCCAAAAGAGATAGGGGAGATCTAAAACACGAGGAAATCTGCAGGTGCTGGAAATTCAAGCAACACACACAAAATGCTGGTGGAGCGCAGCAGGCCAGGCAACATCTATAGGAAGAGATACAGTCGACATTTCGGGCCGGAACCCTTTGTCAGGACTAACAGAAAGAAGAGATAGTAAGAGATTTGAAAGTGGGAGGGGGAGGGGGGTGATCCGAAATGATAGGAGAAGACAGGAGGGGAGGGATAGAGCTAAGAGCTGGAAAGTTGATTGGCAAAAGGGATACAAGGCTGGAGAAGGGAGATCTTAAGTGGATTTTTTGCATCTGTATTTACTCGGGAGACAGACAGAGTTTATAGAAGTGAGGCAAAGCAGCATGAGGCCATGGACCCTATATAGATTACAGAGGAGGAGGTGTTTGCTGTCTTGAGGAAAATTAGGCTGGACAAACCGCAGGGCCTGACAAGGTATTCCCTTGGACCCTGGGAAAGTAAATGCAGAAATTACAGGGGCTGTAGCAGAGATATTTAAATCATCCTTAGTGACAGGTGAGGTACCAGAGGATTGGAGGATAGCTAATGTTGTTCCATTGTTTAAGAAAGGCTTTAAAAATAAACCTGGAAATTATAGACAGTGAGCCTGACATCAGTAGTGGGAAAGTTATTGGAAGGTATTCTAGGGAACCAGATATATGAGAATTTGGACAGACAGGGACTGATTAGGGATAGTCATCATGGTTTTGTATGTGGTTAGTCATGTCTGACCAATTTTATAGAGTTTAGTTTTTCGATGAAGTTACTGGGAAAGTTGATGAAGACAAGCAGCAGATGTGTTGTCTAGCTGGACTTTAGCAAGGCATTTGACAAGGTCCCGTGTGGGACTTTGGTCAGGAAGGTTCACTCGCTCGGCATTCAAGATGCAGCAGTAAATTGGATAAGGCATTGACTTTGTGGGAGAAGCCAGACAGAGGTAGCTGATGGTTCCCTCTCTGACTGGAGGCCTATAACTAGTGGTGTGCCTCAGGGATGGGTGCTGGGCCCATTGTTGTTCGTCATCTATATCAGTGATCTGGATGATAATGTGGTTAACTGGATCAGCAAATTTGTGAATGACCCCAAGATCAGGGGTGTAGTGGACAGTGAGGAAGACAAACAGAGCTTGTAGCGGGATCCGGACCTGCTGGAAAATGCAGATGGAATTTAGTGCATTCAACTGATAGGTTTTGCACTTCAGTAGGACCAGCCAGGGTAGGTCTTATACAGTAAACAGTCGGGCACTGAGGGTTGCACTGGAACAAAGGGATCCAGAAATACAGGTCCATAATTAATTGAAAGCAGCGTCACAGGTAGATATGGTCATAAAGCTTTTGGCACTTTGGCCTTCATAAGTCAAAGTAATGAGTACAGGACATGGGATGTTATGTCGAAGTTGTATAAGACGTTGATGAGGTCTTATTTGGGGAATTGTGCGCCGTTTTGGTCACCTACCTACAGGAATGATGCAAATGAGATTGAAAAAGTACAGAAAAAATTTACAAGGATGTTGCTGGGACTGAAGGACTGAATAGGCCAGGAATTATTCCTTGGAATGTGAAAGATCCAGGGGAGAGTTGATAGAGGTATACAAAATTATGAGGGGTATAGATAGGGTAAATGCAAGCAGGCTTTTTCCACTGAGGTTGGGTGGGTCTACAACTAGAGGTCATGGGATAAAGGTGAAAGGTGAAAAGTTTAAGGGGAATATGAGGGGAAACTTCTTCACTCAGAGGGTTGTGAGAGTGTGGAATGAGCTCCCAGCATAAGTGGTGCATGTGAGTTCGATTTCAATCTTTAAGAGAAATTTGGATAGGTACATAAATAGCGGAAGAATGGATGGCTCTGGGCTGGGCGCAGGTCAATGGGACTAGGCAGTTTAATTGGTTTGGCATGGACTAGTTGGGCCAAAAAGTCCATTTCTGTGATGTACTTGTCTACAAATACCACAGAGGAAGAGGGCCACATAAGAGATTTGCTTTGGAACTGACAAGGTAATCCCTTCTATTGATAATTTCTAGTTAATTAAAACAACACTCCTCCTCTGCCTACATTGAATCTGGATTCCCTATGAATTGTTCAAACCATTCATCTCATTATTAAGGGCATTTGAAAATTGTGGAGGTAACCTGTGTTTGTAAGCAAAGATGTGAATTCCATGCGTTTTAATCCAGTATCAGCCGGTTGTCTGCCATTTTTTGTCTATGTGAATCTGGTTTTAGGAAATGTTGTGCTTTGACTTACCAATCTAGATAAGTCTCATATTTTAATAACATCATTTTAATCAGCTTGGTTACATCTGATCAGGAAATTTGATTTTTATTTTAATATAAAGAAAAACATCAAAGTGTATATTGAAAAATAAACTTAATATAAATTGAACACAAGAGAGTCTGCAGATGCTGGAAATCCAGAGGAACGCCCACAAAATACAGGAGGAACTCAGCAGGTCAGGCAGGAAGTCAGAATCTGGTTTATTATCATCAGCATGTGACGTGAAGTTTGTTACTTAGCAGCAGTTCAATGCAATACATAATCTAGCAGAGAGAAAAATAAATAAATAAATAAATAATAAATCAGTAAATCAATTACTGTATACGTATATTGAATAGATTTTAAAAAGCATGCAAAAACAGAAATACTGTATATTTAAAAAAGGTGAGGTGGTGTCCAAAGATTCCATGACCACTTGGGAATTGGATGGCAGGGGGAAGAAGCTGTTACTGAATCACTGAGTGTGTGTCTTCAGGCTTCTGTACCTCCTGCCTGATGGTAACAGTGAGAAAAGGGCATGCCCTGGGTGCTGGAGGTCCTTAATAATGGATGCTGCCTTTCTGAGACAAGACGCTCTCCCTGAAGATGTCCTGGGTACTTTGTAGGCTAGTGCCCAAGATGGAGCTGACTAGATTTACAACCTTCTGCAGCTTCTTACTGTCCTGTGCAGTAGCCCCTCCATACCAGACAGTGATGCAGCCTGTCAGAATGCTCTCCACCGTACAACTATAGACGTTTCTGGCTGAGACCCTTCATGAAGACTGGAAAGGAAGGAGGGAGATTGTGGGAAGGTGGGGGGAGGGGAAGGAGTACAGGTTAGAAGGTGATTGGTGAAGCCAGGTGGGTGGAGGAGGGGGAATGATAAAAGAAGCTGGGAGATGATAAGTGGAAAAGGTAAAGGGCTGGAGAGGAGACTGGACCATGGGAAAAAGGGAAGGAGGAGGAGCACCAAGGGGAGGTGATAGGCAGGTAAGGAGAAGAGATAAGAGGCCAGTTTGGGGATTAGAAGAAGAGGGAAGGGGGATTTGGTTCATGGCCTCCTCTTCTGGCATGAAGAGGCCACTTTTAGGTTGGAAGAGCATCACCTCAGAGCAATACTGTCTGGGTATCCTCCAACCTGATAGCATGAACATCGATTTCTCCTTCTGGTAATTTTTAAAAATTTCCTCTCCCCTTCCCTCTTCTTCTATAATAAATAAACTGAACCTCCCTCCAGGCTAGGGGGAAAAGAGTGATTACAACTTTCCAGTTTCAGATTTCCCTTGCCTAGAGATCATGGACCCATGTGAATAAAAATCATCAGTAAAAAATGCATCTTTACTTATTACATGGGATTCAATGAGAAATGGGGGGGCCATTATGCAAAAATGCCAAATGGATGGCTTTCTAGGAACACTGCCCCTCCCTCCAGTAATACAAAGCTTGTTTGAACTGCCATCCAACATCTGCATTAGGCCACCATTTTTATTATTTGATGGGCTTCCTTTGAAACCTATTGCTTATCTAGTGTTTATAGCATTATCTGTTGAGGCGAATCCATTTTACTTTCATGGGTTGTTATACAATATAAACCATAGGTTTATCATTTTCTGTGATGTTCTGTGATCCCTTACAGAGTGCTCCAAACAGTTCCACCAGCATATCTCCGCGTTTGCCCCATGCTTACGGCTTACATGGTTCTAGCATCACCCTATTGGCCAATAGGGTGATGTTTCTTTGCAGTTTGTTCACAGGGCTTCTCCAATTGTCTTTTCTTGCTTCTCCAATAAACCACACTGCAGTTTATAAAGATAAAAGCAAAATCGTCCTGATCTCCCTTTCTGGTGGTACTTGAATTAAGTCTATTGGAGATATCCAGTGCTGTGTGTACTGTTGTCTACTTAATGCAATTCCCAATCACTATGATTCAACCAGCTTCTCAATGGATCAAACCGATAAAATTGCCTGAGGTGAATTTACTACTACTAAATCTCCTTCTGTTTCTTTAAGGGTTTTCACGGTTTCTATTTCTACTTCTCCCAGTATTCTCCCCCATTCCTGCTGGTGTCGGGCAAACAGTCTCCTCCTGAACACCCCTCTGGGCTCCTTTTACAAAATGCTCCTTTTCCTGGAATGGCCACACATCTTTCCCCCACATAGATTCACTGACGCTGTGATTTCATAAGCAATGATCAAATAAATCTATTTTTAAGTCATTTGTTTTCATACTTTAAGCTTTTACCCCTCTGACCCCATCACAACTCTTTCATGCTGTCTAGTGGCTTTACATTTATCCAAAGTGGTTCTCAGACAGTGTATATCTCATAAATCCTCCCAACACCTAGTTTTGTTTTATTTTAGCTGAAATAGATCACCATATTGCAATGCCTCTGAACCTTCTTGATCCTTCCCTCTTTTTCCTCCTACAATCAGGTCTATTGTCAATCTACTGTGGCTATCATACAGGGATTGGGATTTTGAGTGTTAGAGTCTTATCATTGCTTCGAGAATGTAGAGAATTTCAGCTAACGTTACCCCTCCCTCAGCATATCTCCTCCATGAGTGGAGTTGCAATTCCCTGCAGCCTGACTAACCAACTTTTCTGAGAGTTGGGCAATCATATCTTGAACCTTAAGGCTTGCAGGATTCTTTCAGAATCCATCCGACCCCTCAAGAACTGTACAGCCAAGTACTGCTCTCTCTGCCCAGTATGATAGCCACAGGGATTTCATGGCTCTGGAGGCGGATGGACTTCAGGTCGGTGCCTCTGCAGAAAATCGATGTGTCGTGGGAGACAGAAGATCTCTGGCTGTGTGCCCAAAGACCTGAGTTCTTTGGGCAGAGAGCTAGGAAAAAGCAACGCAACGGACTTTTAACATCATAAATCAGCGAGTTGTTTGTTTCCCCTCTACTGTGAAATGGAGAATCCTCTTTTTCCCTGATTAGAGAGAGAGCCTGTGGTATGTCAAATACCGGGTGAACGAGTAGTCTTTGGAGTACCGCAAGTCTGTGTCTTTATTGATGCTTTGCTGCGTGTTTGAGTGCTCGGTGGGGGGGGGGCAATGCTTTTTTGCTGGTGGGGGAGGGGGGATCATTGCTTTGCTGTTGCTTAAGCATGGGAGGGGGAGCTGGGGGGGGGCTTTGGGATTCTAACCTTTAATTGTCATTGGGGAACTCCTCTGTTTTCATGGATGTTTGCAAAGAAAAAGTATTTCAGGATGTATATTGTATACACTTCTGACACTAAATGTACCTTTGAATTATATACAGGCTTTCCAACAGTAGCTGGGATGTGGACCACAGATTACAACAGGAAATAGAAAAGGTGTGTCAAAAGGGCAATGTTATGATAGACATGGGAGATTTTAATATGCAGGTCAATTGGGAAAATCAGGTTGGTAATAGATTTTGAGAGTGAACTTGTTGAATGCCTACGAGATGGTTTTTTAGAGCAATTTGTCATTGAGCCTGCTAGAGGATCAGCTACACTGGACTGGGTGTAATGTAATCAACCAGAGGTGATTAGGGAGCTTAAGGTAAAAGAACCCTTGGGAGGCAGTGATCACAATATGATTGAGTTCAACTTGAAATTCGATAGGGAGAAAGTCAAGTCCGACGTAGCAATATTTTGACAGAGTAAAGGAAATTTCAGTGGTATGAGAAAGGAGTTGGCCTAAGTAAATTGGAAGGAGATGCTGGCAGGGATGACAGCAGAGCAGCAATGGCTTGAGTTTCTGGGAAAATGAGGAAGGTGCAGGGTAGATGTATTCCAAAAACAAAGAAATACTCAAATGGAAAAATAGTACAACTCTGGCTGACAAGGGAAGTCAAAGTTAATGTAAAAACAAAAGAGAGGGCATAGATCAAAGCAAAAAAAATGGGAAGATAAAGGATTGGAAAGCTTTTAACAACCTACAGAGAGCAGCTAAAAGAATCATTAGGAGGGAAAAGATGAAATATGAAAGCAAGCTAGCAAACAATATCAAAGTGGGTAATAAAAGCTTTTTCAAGTATGTAAGAAATAAAAGAGACGAGAGTGGATATAGGTTCGTTAGAAAATGAGGCCACAGAAATAATAACGGAGGCCAAGGAGATAGCAGATGAACTAGATGCACAGTTTGCATTAGCCTTCACTGTGGAAAACACTAGCAGTGCGCCAGGTGTTGAAGAGTGTGAGGGAAGAGAAACATAGAAACATAGAAAATAGGTGCAGGAGTAGGCCATTCGGCCCTTCGAGCCTGCACCGCCATTTATTATGATCATGGCTGATCATCCAACTCAGAAACCAGCCTTCCCTCCATACCCCCTGACCCCTGTAGCCACAAGGGCCATATCTAACTTCCTTTTAAACATAGCTAATGAACTGGCCTCAACAGTTTGCTGTGGCAGAGAATTCCACAGATTCACCACTCTCTGTGTGAAGAAGTTTTTCCTAATCTCGGTCCTAAAAGGCTCCCCTCTATCCTCAAACTGTGACCCCTCGTTCTGGACTTCCCCAACATCGGGAACAATCTTCCCGCATCTAGCCTGTCCAATCCCTTTAGGATCTTATACGTTTCAATCAGATCCCCCTCAATCTTCTAAATTCCAACGAGTACAAGCCCAGTTCATCCAGTCTTTCTTCATATGAAAGACCTGCCATCCCAGGAATCAATCTGGTGAACCTTCTTTGTACTCCCTCTATGGCAAAGATGTCTTTCCTCAGATTAGGGGACCAAAACTGCACACAATACTCCAGGTGTGGTCTCACCAAGGCCTTGTACAACTGCAGTAGTACCTCCCTGCTCCTGTACTCGAATCCTCTCGCTATAAATGCCAGCATACCGTTCGCCTTTTTCACCGCCTGCTGTACCTGCATGCCCACTTTCAATGACTGGTGTATAATGACACCCAGGTCTCGTTGCACCTCCCCTTTTCCTAATCGGCCACCATTCAGATAATAATCTGTTTTCCTATTTTTGCCACCAAAGTGGATAACTGCACATTTATCCACATTAAATTGCATCTGCCATGAGTTTGCCCACTCACCCAACCTATCCAAGTCACCCTGCATCCTCTTAGCATCCTCCTCACTGCTAACACTGCCACCCAGCTTCGTGTCATCCGCAAACTTGGAGATGCTGCATTTAATTCCCTCATCCAAGTCATTAATATATATTGTAAACAACTGGGGTCCCAGCACTGAGCCTTGCGGTACCCCACTAGTCACCGCCTGCCATTCTGAAAAGGTCCCGTTTATTCCCACTCTTTGCTTCCTGTCTGCTAACCAATTCTCCACCCACACCAATACCTTACCCCCAATACCGTGTGCTTTAAATTTGCACACTAATCTCCTGTGTGGGACCTTGTCAAAAGCCTTTTGAAAATCCAAATATACCACATCCACTGGTTCTCCCCTATCCACTCTACTAGTTACATCCTCAAAAAATTCTATGAGATTCGTCAGACATGATTTTCCTTTCACAAATCCATGCTGACTTTGTCCGATCATTTCACCGCTTTCCAAATGTGCTGTTATCACATCCTTGATAACTGACTCCAGCAGTTTCCCCACCACCGATGTTAGGCTAACGGGCCTATAATTCCCCGGTTTCTCTCTCCCTCCTTTTTTAAAAAGTGGGATTACATTAGCCACCCTCCAATCCTCAGGAACTAGTCCAGAATCTAACGAGTTTTGAAAAATTATCACTAATGCATCCACTATTTCTTGGGCTACTTCCTTAAGCACTCTGGGATGCAGACCATCTGGCCCTGGGGATTTATCTGCCTTCAATCCCTTCAATTTACCTAACACCACTTCCCTACTAACAAGTATTTCGCTCAGTTCCTCCATCTCACTGGACCCTCTGTCCCTTACTATTTCTGGAAGATTATTTATGTCCTCCTTAGTGAAGACAGAACCAAAGTAATTATTCAATTGGTCTGCCATGTCCTTGCTCCCCATAATCAATTCACCTGTTTCTGTTTGCAGGGGACCTACATTTGTCTTTATCAGTCTTTTCCTTTTTACATATCTATAAAAGCTTTTACAGTCCGTTTTTATGTTCTCTGCCAGTTTTCTCTCATAATCTTTTTTCCCCTTCCTAATTAAGCCCTTTGTCCTCCTCTGCTGAACTCTGAATTTCTCCCAGTCCTCAGGTGAGCCACTTTCTCTGGCTAATTTGTATGCTACTTCTTTGGAATTGATACTATCCCTAATTTCTCTTGTCAGCCACGGGTGCACTACCTTCCTTGATTTATTCTTTTGCCAAACTGGGATGAACAATTGTTGTAGTTCATCCATGCAACCTTTAAATGCCTGCCATTGCATATCCACCGTCAATCCTTTAAGTGTCATTTGCCAGTCTATCTTAGCTAATTCACGACTCATACCTTCAAAGTTACCCCTCTTTAAGTTCAGAACCTTTGTTTCTGAATTAACTACGTCACTCTCCATGTTAATGAAGAATTCCACCATATTATGGTCACTCTTACCCAAGGGGCCTCTCACGACAAGATCGCTAATTAACCCTTCCTCATTGCTCAAAACCCAGTCCAGAATAGCCTGCTCTCTAGTCGGTTCCTCGACATGTTGGTTCAAAAAACCATCCCGCATACATTCCAAGAAATCCTCTTCCTCAGCACCTTTACCAATTTGGTTCACCCAGTCTACATGTAGATTGAAGTCACCCATTATAACTGCTGTTCCTTTATTGCACACATTTCTAATTTCCTGTTTAATACCATCTCCGACCTCACTACTACTGTTAGGTGGCCTGTACACAACTCCCACCAGCGTCTTCTGCCCCTTAGTGTTACGCAGCTCTACCCATATCGATTCCACATCTTCCCGGTTTATGTCCTTCCTTTCTATTGCGTTAATCTCTTTTTTAACCAGCAACGCCACCCCACCTCCCCTTCCTTCATGTCTATCCCTCCTGAATATTGAATATCCCTGAACGTTGAGCTCCCATCCCTGGTCACCCTGGAGCCATGTCTCTGTGATCCCAACTATATCATAATCATTAATAACAATCTGCACTTTCAATTCATCCACCTTATTACGAATGCTCCTTGCATTGACACATAAAGCCTTCAGGCGCTCTTTTACAACTCTCTTAGCCCTTTTTAATGCTTGCCCTGGATTTGTCGGCCTGCCACTTTTACTTTTCCCCTTTGTACTTTTTGCTTCTACGCTCACTTTACACCCCTCTGTCTCTCTGCACTGGTTCCCATCCCTCTGTTGTGAACTAACCTCCTCACACCTAGCCTCTTTAATTTGATTCCCACCCCCCAACCATTCTAGTTTAAAGTGAATGTAGTTATTATTACTAGGGAGAAGGTGCTCAAAAAGCTGAAAGACATAAGGGTACATAAGTCACCCAGACCAGATGAACTGCACCCTAGAGTTCTGAAAGAGGTAGTGGTAGAAATTATGGAGGAATTAATAATTATCTTTCAAAAAGCATTGGACTCTGGCATGGTGCCAGTGGACTGGAAAACTGCAAATTTCACTCCACTCTTTAAGAAAGAAGAAAGGCAGCAGAAAGAAGATTAGAGACCAGTTAGCCTGACCTCAATGGTTGGGAAGATGTTGGAGTCAATTGTTCAGGATGAGGTTATGGAGTACTTGGACAAACAGGACAAGGTAGGACAGAGTCAGCATGGCTTCCTTAAGGGAAAATCTTGCCTGTTGAACCTGTTGGAATTCTCTGAGATTAAAAGTAGGATAGATAAAGGGGATGCAGCGAATGTTGTATATTGTATATTTGGACTTTTGGAAGGCCTTTGACAACTTGCCACACATGAGGCTACTTAATTTCTCACCAGAATACTGCTCTACCCTATATTCCTTTTCCCTGTCAGACTTCACATTGAGTACTAAGTCTGGAGATAGTCATCTTGTCCTCAACCCATCCAGGGCCTCAGAATAGAACAGTCCAGAACTCTTTTAAATATAATTTTTATATTGAGTAAATGTTACAAACAAAATAATATAAATTCAAGCACTGCAAATAAAAGTAAGATATTACAAGGAAATAAGAAATATTATTTAGCATAAACTACAAAACTCCATGCACTATTATATTCCGAGTTCTGTGAAGGCTTAATTCTCAGTTCATATGTACAGTACATCTCCATAATTATGACTGAATGTAACTCACTCCAACACTATCTCATTTCCACCTGTATAGTCTGTTGCCCCTTTACAGTTGTCTTGCAAGCTGTCTTTAACTTTAAACCTTGCTCAGATACAGAGCACTTCAGCTATGGATGAGTTAAAAAGTAACTCCTCCTAGTGTACATATGAGATGACAATAAACTTTGATTTTGACTTTTAACTACTGGAAGGAGTTTGGTCTTGCGTACTGGAGATTGATTATCCCGACTTCTTCCGTACTTTCTGCCAAGGGCTACTCTGACCTTCCTTTGTTTACAACATGGAAGAGAAGTTGGATAGTTACAGTACATTGACGGTAGGGGTATGGAGGGCTATGGTCCCGGTACAGGTTGATGGGAGTAGGTAAGTTAAATGGTTCAGCATGGGCTAGATGGCCCAAAGGACCTGCTCCTGTGCTATACTTTTCTATGACTCTACACCTGTGACAATTTGATTGGCATAAACTTCACTCAACACCAATTGTATTATTTTCAGCTCAGTCTTTTCTTTCTCCTCTCTCCTGTGTCAGTGATTTAGTCACTTGTCCTCTTAGGTGAAGGTGTTTGATGTTTTCACTCAAAGATCATAGTCATAGTCATAGTCATAGTTTATTGACTATGACTATGATCTTTGTGTGAAAACATCAAACACCTTCACCTAAGATGAATCAATGGGAAAAGTTATTGAGCTATCCCCAATAGCAGGTGGGTTTCACTCCAGCAATAATTAAGCATGAACACTTACAGTCTTATAAAGATTAATTCAGATTTAGTAGCTCCACGAATAGTACTTCTTTGTCCAATCAAATGGGGTCAGAGATGGAAATAAACTTGTCGTTTCATTCATAGTTACAGGAGCAAAATTCAAAGTAACTTTATTATCAATGTACATATAGTACTGCACAAAAGTCTTGGGCACATAAATATATAGTTAGGGACCCTAAGACTTTTGCATGATACTGTACATTGGTTAAAATAGCTAGGTGATTGGGAAACAGGAATAAGAGTACTTTGCGCCTTGGTAAGACAAATGTAAAGAAACAGTACACTGAGAGCAAGATCCTTAACAGTGTTGTTGAGCAGAGAGATCTTGGGATCCAAGTTCATTGCTCCTTGAAAGTGGCTATTCAGGTCAATTCGGTGGTTAGAAGGCTTATGGACTTCTTGCTCATATTAGTCGGGGCACTGAGTCCAAAAATCAACAGGTTATGTTGCAACTTTATTTTCATTAGGCCACATCTGGAGTATTGCATACAGTTCTGGTCGCCCCATTATAGGAGGGATGTTGAGGTTTTGGACAGGGTGCAGAAGAGGTTTACAAAGATGCTGCCTGGCTTAGAGGGCATGTGCTATCACGAGAGGCTGGGCAAACTTGGGTTGTTTTCTGTGGAGCAGCAGAGCCTGAGGGGAGATCTGACAGAGATTTATAAGATTATGAGTGAACAGAGAACATCTGTTTAAATGTCTAATACCAGAGGGTCTGTACTGAAGGTGAGAGCGAGTAGGTTCAAAGGGGATATGAGGGGTAAGTTTTTTTACTCAGAGAGCGGTGGATGCCTGGAATGTGCTGCCTGGTATGGTGGTAGAGGCAAAGACATTAGAGGCTTTTAAGAGACTTTTGGATAGACACATGGAAGGTGGGGGGATATGAATATTGTGTAGGTAGGAGAGTTTAGTGTTTGGGTGTTTTTGATTTGCTTTTCAGTTGGCTTGGCACAAAATTGTGGGCCAAAGAACCTGTTCATGTGCTGTACTAGCTCTATGTACTCAGCTTTGTATTAGCTCAGTAATATTAAGTGCTATTTGGTAACTGCAAAGACATAATATACAGTCCTGTGAAAAGTCTTAGGCAGCTTAGCTCTAAATATGTGCCTAAGAGTATCATGTACTATACTGACATTCATTTACTTGCAGTCATTCGCAGCAGAACAATAGAAATATAATAGACTCAAAGAAAAACTACAAAGATGAACAACCAATGCGAAAAGACAATCTGTGCAAATACAAAAAAAAGCAACTGGGGGATGGGTCATGGGAGGGAGATGTAAAGCCGTGCATAGAGAGGTAGATAGAGATACAGATATTGAGAGACAAATAGGGAGAGAGATAGAAAGATATGGGGGGGGGGGTGAAAGGGGAATTTTTCTTCCAAGAACAGTGGCTCTGACTTACCTGGGGTTTATATGGCACAACTTTGCTTCATAAATCAGTGGGTTTTATTGTTAACCTATTTCACTATAGAATGATTCAGCTTTTCATGTCCTTTCCATCATTCAAATTGTTCACCGTTTTCTTTCATTTTGTAACCATTAACATTATCCAAAAATACGTATTTTAAATATTCTAATTAACCTAACCTCGACACATTTTGAGATAAGTGTTTAGATTTCCATTGAGGTACCTCTTGACACTAGCTTTGAATAACGAAGCTTAGTTTAGAATGTATTGCTCCTTCGTTCTGTACTTCCTCGCCAAAGGAAAACATTAGTTAAGCGCCTCAGTTAGATAATCTTTTAATCTTCTATAACCAAGGTCATATATAATGTACTCTTGACTCATAATTCTTTCAGTCCTGGTTTCTCTGTTGTATCTCTGAGAACAATGACTCATCTACTCAGAAATGAATGTAGAATGTCAGTGAAATCTAACCAAGTGTTAATATTGTAGCTCCCATATTTTGTATACCTTACCCACTCAATGAACTTTGTATGCCATATAGTTTAACACTTCTGGGAAGTCCATGAACTATATTTATAGCCAGGAGAAGGCCCTTGACCAAACATGTCTATTGTTCATTTCCTCTCATCGATGCTGTCTAACCTACTTTGTTTTCCTGCATCTTTGTTGCTCCAGATTCCAGCATCTGCAATCTCTCCTGTCTCCATCCACGGTCATTTAATCAGCACTTTCGTTAGATTCAACTAACCTGATTTATCTGCATCTCTGCTAGCTCTCAAATCACTGCCTATTTGTTCATTCTCTGGGTGCAGTCATGATTGTCCAGGGCAGGTGGCAGTGAGCTGGTGGCTTAAATCATTGCAGCCTTCGTGGCAATAGAATCCCTAAACTCCATTTAGTAAGATGTTCCAGTATTTTGACCCAGTGACCCTGAACATATTGATGCATTTCCAAGGATGGCATGTGACCTGTAATCACTGGCACTCCCATTTATTTGCTGCCTTTGACTTTCCTGTTACTATTAAGGAAGGTGACTGAAGTCACTCTCATCTTATTAATAGATTTCTATCAATAACATGCTTAGATTCTCTTTCTCTTAACTATTTTACATTGACAACATTCCAATTGAATAGGATAAACTGTAAAATAACAAGTACAATACAGTCTTCTCACCTTGAGTTTCTGGAGCTAAATTATCAGGTCTCATTTTGTACTGTACTTAGCATGAGTTCTCTTCACAGGTCCTTTGATGTTTTATTTTTCTCTCTCAAAACAAGGTATTTCACAAGGCTGTAATTTCAGATTAGTAGTTACATGTTTTTTAAAAGATGTCTATAATAGCCTCTGCTACCATCTCCCTTAATGTACTTGTTCAAAGCTTTAGTCATGCCATTGAGATTCCTTACAAAATATTGTTCATATGAAAAAATTAAATAAAATATAAGATGAATGAAATAGAAAAACTCAGTAGCTCAAGCAACATCTGTGAAGATGAAGGTGAAAACTGATTGAGACGCTACTCAGGACTGAGAGAGAACAGGAAACAAATTTAATCCTGATACCATCGATACATACACCACCCAAAAGAGTCGGAGATTATTTTTCTAATTTGCATTTAGCTTCTCCATAGCAATGCAGAAGGCCAAGGGCAGAAAGGTCACTGTGGGAGTCATAAGGAGAGTTAAAATGGCATGCAACCAGAAGCACATATGGAAGTTGTGGACAGAACTCAAGTGCTTCATAAAAGTCACCTTTTCATTCAATGTTATGAACAGAGCAAATGGCAATTTCAGGGCAACCATGCACCCAGTGCCCTCTCTCTTCCCCTCACACTCCCAAACCGCCCCCCCCCCCCGGACACACACACACCCCTGCCTATTCATTTTCTACTCCCTTTCTTCCCCTTTCCTATACCCTTCCTTCACCTGGTTCTCTGTCCACCATCCTCTTCCAATTTTGTTGAACCTATGACTATCAGACTTGATCTCACCACGCCCCCACCCCCATCCACCACACTGTTAAATACTGGCAATCTTTCCTCTGAGTCCTGCATAATCATAGAAACATAGAAACATAGAAAATAGGTGCAGGAGTAGGCCATTCGGCCCTTCGAGCCTGCACCGCCATTTATTATGATCATGGCTGATCATCCAACTCAGAACCCCGCCCCAGCCTTCCCTCCATACCCCCTGACCCCCGTAGCCACAAGGGCCATATCTAACTCCCTCTTAAACATAGCCAATGAACTGGCCTCAACAGTTTCCTGTGGCAGAGAATTCCACAGATTCACCACTCTCTGTGTGAAGAAGTTTTTCCTAATCTCGGTCCTAAAAGGCTTCCCCTCTATCCTCAAACTGTGACCCCTCGTTCTGGACTTCCCCAACATCGGGAACAATCTTCCTGCATCTAGCCTGTCCAATCCCTTTAGGATCTTATACGTTTCAATCAGATCCCCCCTCAATCTTCTAAATTCCAACGAGTACAAGCCCAGTTCATCCAGTCTTTCTTCATATGAAAGTCCTGCCATCCCAGGAATCAATCTAGTGAACCTTCTTTGTACTCCCTCTATGGCAAAGATGTCTTTCCTCAGATTAGGAGACCAAAACTGCACACAATGCTCCAGGTGTGGTCTCACCAAGGCCTTGTACAACTGCAGTAGTACCTCCCTGCTCCTGTACTCGAATCCTGTCACTATAAATGCCAGCATACCATTCGCCTTTTTCACCGCCTGCTGTACCTGCATGCCCACTTTCAATGACTGGTGTATAATGACACCCAGGTCTCGTTGCACCTCCCCTTTTCCTAATCGGCCACCATTCAGATAATAATCTATTTTCCTATTTTTGCCACCAAAGTGGATAACTTCACATTTATCCACATTAAATTGCATCTGCCATGAGTTTGCCCACTCACCCAACCTATCCAAGTCACCCTGCATCCTCTTAGCATCCTCCTCACTGCTAACACTGCCGCCAAGCTTCGTGTCATCCGCAAACTTGGAGATGCTGCATTTAATTCCCTCATCCAAGTCATTAATATATATATTGTAAACAACTGGGGTCCCAGCACTGAGCCTTGCAGTACCCCACTAGTCACCGCCTGCCATTCTGAAAAGGTCCCGTTTATTCCCACTCTTTGCTTCCTGTCTGCTAACCAATTCTCCACCCACACCAATACCTTACCCCCAATACCGTGTGCTTTAAGTTTGCACACTAATCTCCTATGTGGGACCTTGTCAAAAGCCTTTTGAAAATCCAAATATACCACATCCACTGGTTCTCCCCTATCCACTCTACTAGTTACATCCTCAAAAAATTCTATGAGATTCGTCAGACATGATTTTCCTTTCACAAATCCATGCTGACTTTATCCGATCATTTCTCCGCTTTCCAAATGTGCTGTTATCACATCCTTGATAACTGACTCCAGCAGTTTCCCCACCACCGACGTTAGGCTAACCGGTCTATAATTCCCTGTTTCTCTCTCCCTCCTTTTTTAAAAATTGGGGTTACATTAGCCACCCTCCAATCCTCAGGAACTAGTCCAGAATCTAACGAGTTTTGAAAAATTATCACTAATGCATCCACTATTTCTTGGGCTACTTCCTTAAGCACTCTCGAATGCAGACCATCTGGCCCTGGGGATTTATCTGCCTTCAATCCCTTCAATTTACCTAACACCACTTCCCTACTAACATGTATTTCACTCAGTTCCTCCATCTCACTGGACCCTCTGTCCCTTACTATTTCTGGAAGATTATTTGTGTCCTCCTTAGTGAAGACAGAACCAAAGTAATTATTCAATTGGTCTGCCACGTCCTTGCTCCCCATAATCAATTCACCTGTTAATCATGACCCAAAAGGCTGACATACACCTTTTAGCCTCCATGGATTCTACATAACCAGCTAAGATTTTCTAGTGTTCTGATTTTGTTCCAAATCATAGCATCTGCAGTCACTTTTGTTTTCAGTATTTTACACAATCTTATTCTTTTTTTTTAGTGTGGGCATGTGGCCAAGTGGTTAAGGCATTCGACTAGCGATCTGAAGGTCGTAAGTTCGAGCCCCAGCCAAGGCAGCGCGTTGCATCCTTGAGCAAGGCACTTAATCACACACTGCTCTGTGACAACACCGGTGCTAAGCTGTATGGGTCCTAATGCCCTTCCCTTGGACAATATCGGTGTCATGGAGAGGGGAGACTTGCAGCATGGGCGACTGCTGGTCTTCCATACAACCTTGCCCAGGCCTGCGCCCTGCAGAGTGAAGACTTTCCAGGCACAGATCCATGGTCTCGCAAGACTAACGGATGCCTAAAAAAAATTATTTTTTAAATTTCTTTCTTTGTATTCCTTTCTTTTGCTTTGTCATTTCTCTGCTGTTGGATCCTCCATGTTCTCTGTGTTCTTCTTAAGTCTTATGGGTGTTTATATATTCTCACTACTCCTCACAGAAAACATTACGTAGTCTGAGGGTGGGTCATGCTCAATTGCTTGAGTGGAGCAATTACGAATAAAATTTAGGAAGCTGGTTTCCAACATTGAGACAAGAATTTACAGGAAGCTGTGCTTGTACACAGATGGCGTATCAAATTCTGTAATAATGTAGAACTTAGTGCCTATTAGATTAACAAATCCAAATATCACCTTTCCACACTAACCATCTCACCCACTGTTTCATCTTCCAAATGTCTAATACCAGAGGCCACGCATTGAAGGTCAGGAAGGGTAGTTTAAAAAGGATTGAGGGGGAAGGTTTTTTTATTTAGAGAGTGTGGATGCCTGGAATGTGCTACCTGGTATGGTGGTAGAGGCAAATACGTCAGAGGCTTTTAAGAGATGTTTAGGTAAGCAAATGAAGGGAAGGAAGGAGGGATATGGATATGGTGTAGGTAGGAGGGATTAGTGTTGGGTGTTTTGATTTGCTTTTTAGTTGGGTCAGCACAACACTGTGGACTGAAGGGCCTGTTCCTGTGCTGTACCCTTCTATGTTCTCCCTTTTATATATTTTCATTTGCACAGCATCCTTAAAAGAAACCATCTACAACCAGAACTTCCCCAGGCACTTCGCACAAATCATGCAGAGCCATATTAGTGAAGATCAGTAATAGAAACATAGAAACATAGAAAATAGGTGCAGGAGTAGGCCATTCGGCCCTTCGAGCCTGCACCGCCATTTATTATGATCATGGCTGATCATCCAACTCAGAACCCAGCCTTCCCTCCATACCCCCTGACCCCTGTAGCCACAAGGGCCATATCTAACTTCCTTTTAAACATAGCTAATGAACTGGCCTCAACAGTTTGCTGTGGCAGAGAATTCCACAGATTCACCACTCTCTGTGTGAAGAAGTTTTTCCTAACCTCGGTCCTAAAAGGCTTCCCCTCTATCCTCAAACTGTGACCCCTCGTTCTAGACCTCCCCAACATCGGGAACAATCTTCCTGCATCTAGCCTGTCCAATCCCTTTAGGATCTTATACGTTTCAATCAGATCCCCCCTCAATCTTCTAAATTCCAACGAGTACAAGCCCAGTTCATCCAGTCTTTCTTCATATGAAAGACCTGCCATCCCAGGAATCAATCTGGTGAACCTTCTTTGTACTCCCTCTATGGCAAAGATGTCTTTCCTCAGATTAGGGGACCAAAACTGCACACAATACTCCAGGTGTGGTCTCACCAAGGCCTTGTACAACTGCAGTAGTATCAATAAATTTTAATGTGTCAAAATGCTGAGGGAATGAAGCCTTATCATCCGATAGTACAAGCTAAAAACAAAGGATGGGTATTTTAAAGCTGGAAACACTACAGGATGGTGGGGCGGGGGCACAAAAGTTAGCAAAGGACATGATATTGGCTAGGTTACAAGCAGACTTTTAGGCTATGAAAAGTGGAATGAGTACAACCCATGATGTGTGTATTTGCATTTTTAAAAATACAGAACTAATGATTAATAATGTTTTTTTATTCTGTGAGGAGAGTTGAGGCAGAACAGATTCAATGTTAATGAGGTGGAAATCAATCTCAGCGAGGAACAAGTATGAGATCCAAAGTTCAAAATACATTTCGGATCACTGACATTGTGGACAATTTGGTTCACAGTGCCAGGTACTCGAGCTTCTGCTCAAAAAATGATGTGACATTAAGTTTGAGAGATGACAATTAGGAATAGTGGAGGGATCAGATCAAAAGAGATGGTAAAATGAAACTAGATGTTAACACGAGGAATTCTGCAGACGCTGGAAATTCAAGCAACACACATCAAAGTTGCTGGTGAACGCAGCAGGCCAGGCAGCATCCGAGAGAAACTGGATGTTATTAGTTTACATGTAGAAATAAACATGTTATTGAATAATTTGCTAGAGAGCAACATGCAGAAAATAGAAGCAGAAACAGAGACCCATAATAACTTGGGTTGTTTCTTTTTGGAACTGTGGAGATCTGATAGAGGTTTATAAGATTATGAAAGACAGACGGAGTAGACAGGGAGTATCTTTTTCCCGGGGTAGAGATGCTAATATCAGAAGGCATGCATTGAAGGTGAGACGGGGTAGGTTCAAAGGGGATGTGAACCTTGTCTTTTTTCCTCTGAGTGGTGGATGCCTGGAATGTGCTGCCAGTGTATGGTGGAAGAGGCAGAGATAATTAGAGGCTTTTAAGAGACACTTAGATAGGCACATGAATAAGGAAGATAGAAAGCTTTTGACATTGTATAGGTAGGAAGGATTAGTTTTTGATTTACCTTCTAGCTGGTTTGGCACAATAAGGGCAGAAAGGCCTGTTCCTGTGTTGTTTTATATTCCAGATGGACAGGAGGACAAGAGGAGGGGTGCAGGGGGGAGCAAGATCGATAGGGGCCAGTCACAAGCAAGAGAAAATCTGCAGATGCTGGAAATCCAGGCAACATACACGAAATACTGGAGGAACTCAGCAGGCCAGGCAGCATTGGCGTTCCAAGGCAAAACCCTTTGGCAGGACTTGTTTTTGGGTTTCAGCCTGAATTGTTGACTGTACTTTTTTTTCCTCTATAGATGCTACCCGGCTTGCTGAGTTCCTCCAGCGTTTTGTGTGTGCTGCTTAGATAGGTGCCAGCCTCTAGATCTTCCAACATTTGATCACATCACTGAAAATTGAAAGGACCAAATAGGGTGGATGTAGAGAGGATGTTTCCAATGGTGGGGGTATCCAGAATTAGAGGGCACAGCCTCAAAACTGAGGGGCAACCTTTTAGAACTGAGGTAAAGAGGATTTTTTTTAAGCCATAGAATCGAGAATCTGTGGAATGCTTTGCCACAGACTGCTGTGGAGGCCAAGTCTATGGTATACTTAAGGTGGAAGTTGATTGTTTCCTGATTGATCAGGGCATCAAAGGATATGGCAAGGCAGGTATATGGGGTTGAGTGGGATCTGGGATCAGCCACGATGGAATTGATGAGCAGACTCGATGGGCTGAATGGCCTAATTTTGCTCCTATGTCCAACCGTCTTATAAATGCAATTTTGTGGATGACACCAAAATTGGGTGTATAGTGGACAGCCAGGAAGGCCATCGTGGCTTGCAGAAGGATCTGGACCAGTTGGAAAAATGGGCTGAAATATGGCAGATGGAACTTGATGCAGACAAGTGACCATCCAGAGTAGGTCTTACACAGTGCATGGTGGGTTACTGAGGAGTGCAGTAGAACAAAATGGATCTGGGAATAACAGGTGCACAATTCAGCAAAAGTGGCACCACAGGTAGATAGAGTCGTAAAGAAAATTTTTGGCACATTGGCTTCATTAATTAATGTACGAGTGCAGGAGATGGGATGTTATGTTGAAGTTATACAAGACATTGGTGAGACCTAATTTGGAGTATTGTGCGCAGTTTGGGTCACCTACAAGAAAGATGTAAACAAGGTTGAAAGAGTGCAGAAAAAATTTACAAGAATCTTGCTAGATCTGGAGAACCACAGTTATAAGCTATTCAATCTTTCCTTACGACTTTCTTTAGAACATAGAAGACTGCGAGGACTTTTGATAGAGGTACACAAAATTATGAGGGGTATAGACAGTAGATGCAAGCAGGCTTTTTCCACTGAGGTTGGGTGGGATAACTCGTTAGATTCTGGACTAGTTCCTGAGGATTGGAGGGTGGCTAATGTAACCCCACTTTTTAAAAAAGGAGGGAGAGAGAAACCGGGGAATTATAGGCCGGTTAGCCTAACATCGGTGGTGGGGAAACTGCTGGAGTCAGTTATCAAGGATGTGATAACAGCACATTTGGAAAGCGGTGAAATGATCGGACAAAGTCAGCATGGATTTGTGAAAGGAAAATCATGTCTGACGAATCTCATTGAATTTTTTGAGGATGTAACTAGTAGAGTGGATAGGGGAGAACCAGTGGATGTGGTATATTTGGATTTTCAAAAGGCTTTTGACAAGGTCCCACACAGGAGATTAGTGTGCAAACTTAAAGCACACGGTATTGGGGGTAAGGTATTGGTGTGGGTGGAGAATTGGTTAGCAGACAGGAAGCAAAGAGTGGGAGTAAACGGGACCTTTTCAGAATGGCAGGCGGTGACTAGTGGGGTACCGCAAGGCTCAGTGCTGGGACCCCAGTTGTTTACAATATATATTAATGACTTGGATGAGGGAATTAAATGCAGCATCTCCAAGTTTGCGGATGACACGAAGCTGGGTGGCAGTGTTAGCAGTGAGGAGGATGCTAAGAGGATGCAGGGTGACTTGGATAGGTTGGGTGAGTGGGCAAACTCATGGCAGATGCAATTTAATGTGGATAAATGTGAAGTTATCCACTTTGGTGGCAAAAATAGGAAAACAGATTATTATCTGAATGGTGGCCGATTAGGAAAAGGGGAGGTGCAACGAGACCTGGGTGTCATTATACACCAGTCATTGAAAGTGGGCATGCAGGTACAGCAGGCGGTGAAAAAGGCGAACGGTATGCTGGCATTTATAGCGAGAGGATTCGAGTACAGGAGCAGGGAGGTACTACTGCAGTTGTACAAGGCCTTGGTGAGACCACACCTGGAGTATTGTGTGCAGTTTTGGTCCCCTAATCTGAGGAAAGACATCTTTGCCATAGAGGGAGTACAAAGAAGGTTCACCAGATTGATTCCTGGGATGGCAGGTCTTTCATATGAAGAAAGACTGGATGAACTGGGCTTGTACTCGTTGGAATTTAGAAGATTGAGGGGGAATCTGATTGAAACTTACAAGATCCTAAAGGGATTGGACAGGCTAGATGCGGGAAGATTGTTCCCGATGTTGGGGAGGTCCAGAACGAGGGGTCACAGTTTGAGGATAGAGGGGAAGCCTTTTAGGACCGAGATTAGGAAAAACTTCTTCACACAGAGAGTGGTGAATCTGTGGAATTCTCTGCCACAGCAAACTGTTGAGGCCAGTTCATTGGCTATGTTTAAAAGGAAGTTAGATATGGCCCTTGTGGCTACAGGGGTCAGGGGGTATGGAGGGAAGGCTGGGTTCTGAGTTGGATGATCAGCAATGATCATAATAAATGGCGGTGCAGGCTCGAAGGGCCGAATGGCCTACTCCTGCACCTATTTTCTATGTTTCTATAACACAGGGGTAAAAAGTGACAAGTTTAGGGGAACACAAGGGGAAACTTCTTCACTCAGAGGATTGTGCGAGTGTGAAATGAGCTGCAAACAAAAGTCATCCATGTAAGCTTGATTTCAATGTTTAAGAATAGCTTGGAGAGACATGGATAGTAAGGATATGGTCCCAGAGCAGATTGTTGGAAGTAGGCAGTTTAATGGTTTTGACTTGGACTAAATGGGCCAAAGGGCTTGTTTTTGTGCAGTACTTGACTAAATCCATAAGCAGGAGAACCAATAAGGAACAGACTATTCTAAGGATTCTTTAATTCAGGAAAGATAAAGAGGATGGTGAGGAGGTCAACAATTGCTGACAACTGAGAGATAGTGCTGGGGGAACAGCGCCATCATGAATACCAAAACAGCTTCGCTCAAAGTCATTCATTTGGCAAGGGAGGTAATCAGATTATAGAAATTCTTGGAATTTAAACTACTAACACCTTAAAGTTGAAAAAAATGGAAACAATCTGCTCAAATGCATAGCAACACACATCAAAGTCGCTGGTGAACGCAGCAGGCCAAGCAGCATCTGTAGGAAGAGGTGCAGTCGACGTTTCAGGCCGAGACCCTTCGTCAGGACTAACTGAAGGAAGAGTGAGTAAGGGATTTGAAAGTTGGAGGGGGCGGGGGAGATCCAAAATGATAGGAGAAGACAGGAGGGGGAGGGATAGAGCCAAGAGCTGGACAGGTGATTGGCAAAAGGGATACGAGAGGATCATGGGACAGGAGGTCCGGGAAGAAAGACGGGGGGGGGGGGGGACCCAGAGGATGGGTAAGAAGTATATTCAGAGGGACAGAGGGAGAAAAAGGAGAGTGAGAGAAAGAATGTGTGCATAAAAATGAGTAACAGATGGGGTACAAAGGGGAGGTGGGGCCTTAGCGGAAGTTAGAGAAGTCGATGTTCATGCCATCAGGTTGGAGGCTACCCAGACGGAATATAAGGTGTTGTTCCTCCAACCTGAGTGTGGCTTCATCTTTACAGTAGAGGAGGCCGTGGATAGGCTTGTCAGAATGGGAATGGGATGTGGAAATAAAATGTGTGGCCACTGGGAGATCCTGCTTTTTCTGGCGGACAGAGCGTAGATGTTCAGCAAAGCAGTCTCCCAGTCTGCGTCGGGTCTCGCCAATATATAAAAGGCCACATCGGGAGCACCGGACGCAGTATATCACCCCAGTCAGATGAAGCCACACTCAGGTTGGAGGAACAACACCTTATATTCCGTCTGGGTAGCCTCCAACCTGATGGCATGAACATCGACTTCTCTAACTTCTGCTAAGGCCCCACCTCCCCCTCGTACCCCATCTGTTACTCATTTTTATGCACATTCTTTCTCTCACTCTCCTTTTTCTCCCTCTGTCCCTCTGAATATACCTCTTGCCCATCCTCTGGGTTCCCCCTCCCCCCGTCTTTCTTCCCGGACCTCCTGTCCCATGATCCTCTCGTATCTCCTTTTGCCTATCACCTGTCCAGCTCTTGGCTCTATCCCTCCCCCTCCTGTCTTCTCCTATCATTTTGGATCTCCCCCTCCAACTTTCAAATCCCTTACTCACTCTTCCTTCAGTTAGTCCTGACGAAGGGTCTCGGCCTGAAACGTCGACTGCACCTCTTCCTACAGATGCTGCTTGGCCTGCTGCATTCACCAGCAACTTTGATGTGTGTTGCTTGAATTTCCAGCATCTGCAGAATTCCTGTTGTTTGCTCAAATGCATAACCATCTCTACCTACAAGAGTGGGTATTATGTACTTAAGGAGATTATGACAGCAGATTTGAATGATATTGTAAGTAGGCTATAGACAGTTAACCTAGGAGCTAAACAAGATAGTTGCACAGTCAGCAGGTTGAAAATGGGGATGAGGGGACAGATAATGGGCCAGGGAAGGATGCGTTTGCACAGGGATGAGAAAGATTCAAGTTTAGAGCTAGGAATAAAGGAATTATCAGGTGTCTTACATAATGGTATAGAGCATCAGCTGCTTTAAACTTAGTGATAAATGAAGTCACAAACTTTTCACATTTATAAAAGATGAGAATGGATGAAACAGGGTACAAGGCGTTTAAGGCTGGATGTACTAAAACCAATTACCTATGCTATCCAGAATACTTCTGGAATAGTGAAGATTGGCAAATATAGTGATCTATACTTAGCAGTTCACTTTTTCCTCTCACATTATTGCACACTCTCCATGCTATCATATAGGTCCACCCTTTTGATATTTGCTGACATTTTCCTCCTCTTCACATCCAATCAAATTCAACGATTACGTCATTGTGCAAATAAACATTTCACAAGCAACTTTAAACAGATTTGTTATTTTATTGCTATTGTAGATGATTATATAGTCCAGTAAGAAAATAAATCCACAAAAGCCACTCCACAATGTAATTCAATGAATTACTGTGTAAACGTGAATGTGTATTGCGGGCTGTCCCCAGCAAATCCTTAGGTTGTGTTGGTTGTTAATGCAACAGTGCATTTCACTGTATGGTTTGATGTACATGATAAATAAATGAATCTGTATTTGTGTTTGTATGTATATGTACAGAACCCAAGTTACATTTTACACAGTAAAGACCAACAATTTTGGTAGTAGTCATCTGCTTTGGTCCAGAATAGACCATCTTTAAAAAAAAATCACAGAACCCTGAGATTAGTAACGTGTAAATGGATTCACATTACAATGTTTTTGTGAACATAGGCTTAAAATTGGAATGTAATTCAAAATCTGCAACTGCAGCATTAATAAAAAGCTATGCACAATTAACAATGGTCAAAGCACAGGATCAGTTTAATTTTTGGCTTCACTTCAGTTATGGTTTTAAGTCCATTCCATATCGTTCAGCTTCTTTTTCAAAATTAAAGTACATATCTTTTATACTTTCTTCATCAGACATTTTTATTGAATCTGAAGTGTCATCGGGAGCTTTTCTCCCACCTGCGTAATCAAAAGAATTTTCTTCATAATCATCAATATCTCCTTGCTGACTTCCCATATGTTCTGAATGTCCAATGTCCAATAAACTTTCTGTAAGGTAGAGGAAAATTGTCAAAGGAAGGTTAAATCACAAGTTTTAAGCAAATTACAGAATTAAAACTACAGGCTTCATTATTGCATAGTACAGTATTACATTAAAACTACAGGCTTCATTATTGCATAGTACAGTATTACAAAGATAATCAGATGGTATTCAAAAGAACCAGAAAGAAATTGATGCAGAGGAACAAGCTTGGGGAGGGGTCAGATCCAAATAACTATTTACAAAATAACATACTGGTTGCTTTTACTCCCCACAGGTAATGAATGTTGGAAAGCCTCTACACAGACGAAAAACAGAGGGTGGAAGGGGTGGTGGTCTGGAACAGCCAACTTCCACTTCAATGTTTTGGGGTTTTATAGGGGTGTACTATTGTGCTGTGTCCAAAAAAAAGTATCCATCTTTTATTGACAAATAGATGATTCCTAAATTTAAGAGGGGAGGAGGTGGCAAAACAATGCCTTAAAAATTTGACTGACATAGTGATTTGTTACAACTCTTCCAATTCACACTAATTTGTCTACATGCACTTATTGTTGATTAATGCTTACAATCAAAGTTTTTATTTAGAAAAGTCTTTGTGTTTTGATGTTTCTATTTGACCTAGGCTGGTGAGCCTGGTGTCAGTTGTGGACAAGCTATTGGAAGGTATTCTAAAGGACTGGTTACATAAATATTTGGATAGACGGACTGATTAGGGATAGTCAACATGGCTTTGTGTGTGGTAAGTGATGTCTAACCAATCTTAGTTTTTCCAAGGAAGTTGATGAAGGAAGGCAGTAGATCTTGTCTACATGAACTTTAGCAAGGCCTCTGACAAGGTCCCACATGGAAGTGTGGAAATTGAGGCAAGGCTAGGGTTAACAATGTCCAGGCAAGGACAGATTGCAGATAGAGTGCAGACTGCAGGGGCAAGAAAATTCTTTTAAGAGCATAGCCTCCCTTTGCTGAGCAGATATTTTGACTTGCTGCAGATGAGAAGATTATAACGGAAAGATGCAAAACACACACAAACCCGAACTAAGGGGCAATCACTTTACCAACTTCAAAGTATCATCAGTTGTTAGCTTGTAGTTTCTCTTGATCTTTAGCACCTATATTGTGTATGTTGATTGATCTTGCAAGTAAAGAATTCAACAATAAGCAGTTTACCAAATGGCCAATATCTGTAACTGCTAGCCAATTCTGTATAAAAATGGTATTTCTCTATTTAGACTTCAGAACAGTGTGGGTGATAGGGGCCATGTTGTTCTCCTTGTGCACGAGTAAAATAAAGTATGATTGAGGAATGAGTGCAGGCTTTCAGGGTCCAGTTAATCAGAGACAAGTCACTTGGAGGTTCCAGCAAGATGGGCACGTGGCCAAGTGGTTAAGGCGTTCGCGTTCGTCTAGTGATCTCCAGGTTGCTAGTTCGAGCCTCAGCTGTGGCAGCGTGTTAGTGCCCTTGAGCAAGGCACTTAATCACACATTGCTCTAGTCTGTGCGAGGAGTGGCGCCCCACATAGACTTCCAATCTGCGCCCTGTAAGGCATGAAAATGCCTGACGCAGGCCTCTCATGGTCTGAGTCGATGTTCCCTCCCTCCCCCTCCAGCAAGATGGCTAACTCTTGACTTCATTATATGGGAGTAATGAATTTGGTCCCAGAGCTGATCAGCCCAAATCCTAGGCAGCTCACATCTGAGCAAGGGATTGAGTCTGCTGCTGGAGCACACATTTCCTCCTGTGTGGAGTAGTCAAGGTGCTCCATCACCTTAATCGCCGACACAGGAAAGCTGCAGTGTAAGAAAAGGAGGGTGACCCAGTCCGGATCAGAGTCTGGAGGAGCACAGGAAGAGTTTGCCCTGATCTAGGTTGGATACTGTGGGAGCACAGTAAGTCTGTGGTTTAAAAAAAAAAGGAATTCCAAAATGTGTGTGCACGTGCATACTAATTGTGCATGAATGGTAGCATGAAAGACCCCCATCCCAAGAATGTTAGTATGAGTGGAATGGACCAAGTGAGTGTGTTGTAAGAGAAATGAAAGTGACAAGACTAGTATGGCCTGTGCTTGTTCAATGCAAATATGAAATAGGAAATGGTCTATTTAGGGGGAAAGGCCCTTCCGGCCGATCAAGCTGCACCACCCAGCAACTCACCAATTAAAACTAGCCTAACCACAGGACAATTTACAACCAACAATTAACCTAACCAGCATGTCTTTTACAGTGTGGGAGAAAAATCAGAGCACCTTGAGGAAACCCACATGGAGAATGTACAAACTCTTTACAGGCAGAGCCGGAACTGAACTCTAAAATACCCCAAGATGTAGTAGCACTCTAACTGCTATATTACTATAATCTTTTATAGTTCTCTTCTATAATCTACTGCAATTCTTGGTATAATCTATGCAGCTCACACTAACCGGAATGATGAAAAAAACAAGAGGGAACAAACAAGCTGACTTCTTTCCCACAGCAGCAGAGTAGATCTTTATAGCCGCATAGTACCCCAATATTATCAGGATGCCAATACTTTCTGAATTCTTTGATAAACTAGTAAAATTACAGCATGATGCATCACTGGCTGAACAGACTTTATGAAACTAAAGTACACTTGTGCAGACCATGAAAAGGATAATGAGTATAATCAAAAATGAAAGATTCACAACCACAGCAAGTAGCCGCAACTGCATAATTTGCTGGAGACATAGTCCCAAACAGAGTCTGCTGCAGCTGGACCCTCCTCCTGGATTTCATTTCTTCATGCAGTTACCTAAATGATTAGGTTGTGATGATGCACTTGTTTGTTATCTCCATGGCTAGAGGCTCAACCTCATAAAAATGATGCTACAGTGTAACCTGCTACGTCTTTGATTACGAGAATTTATTCCTAGGTTTGGGATCCCTGAGAAAATCTCAAGTAACAACAGTTCTCACTCTGCAGGTAAAGTTAAGAGTTAAAAAGCCTTGTAGTGTAAGCATCATTTCACTTGCCTTTACCACCCACAATCTAATGGGGCAGCTAAGCTAAATGATAAATCGGGGTCCTGAAACGAAGATGAGTAATATGTTCAACGAGACTGAGCCAAGGTGGCCAGAGGCGCTTTGAATGGCCCTCATGACAATGCGCTGTACTCCAAACCAACTGCACACGAGATAGTACTGGGACATCCCACGTGCTTGCCAGTCTCTTCTCCCTTTTTGGTAAAACAAATGGACACCCATATTATGAGTGAAAGCATGTTGCACAAATCCTTTAACGTTTCCATCAACAGGTGCCTGAAGTACAGAAGATCGTGCTAGCTGCAGAGTGTTACACCTCTAATACCATCTGCTTACGCTCTCTACATTTCACTTTATAGGGCCATCAAAGGACCATTAGTGAAACTGAGCGTTCCTAGATAATAGCACCTCTGTTCTGGTGACCTGCCAGACTGGCTCATGAGAGCACCAAGATGGCCTCAATGCTGGAGAAACTGGCTAATGATACCACCTTAGCACTACATAATATGAACAAGGCCATCAGTAACATTACTGCTGAAATGTTAGCAATCTGTATAGTGGTCTTTTTAAAAATAAAATCAACTAGCACTTGAGTTTTGGTTGGCTGGGGAAGATGGTACTTGGCCAGGAATGTTGCACTTATGCTCCTGGTACACAAGAACATTAACTTCTAGATGGGTATATGCATGTAAAAGGTTAGGAGGACTGGGCACGAGAAACTTAGGACTCCCGTCACCATGCAGACCCTCCAGCTGGTTTCACTCTTCATTATTAATGATAATAGTATTCCCTGCTAGTGGTAATATTCATCTTAATCTCTTGCCTGAGATCACTCTGTGGCGTGATGGCCCACAGACCAGTTGTCTGTGTCATGATCAAACAGCTAAGACATTGGTGAGGATTAATTTGAGTATTGTGTGCAGTTTTGGTCACTACTTACAGGAAAGAGGTAAATAAGGTTGAAAGAGTATAGAGAAAATTTACAAGAATGTTGGTAGGACCGGAGGACCTGAGTTATGAGGAAAGATTGAGTAGGTTATGACTTTATTCCTTGGTTTGGAGAGGTTTGAGGGGAGATTTGACAGAGGGGTATACAGTGGCATGCAAAGGTTTGGGCACCCCTGGTCAAAGTTCCTGTTACTGTGAATAGCTAAACGAGTAAAAGAAGACCTGATTTCCAAAAGGCATAAAGTTAAAGATGACATATACCTTTAATATTTTAAGCAAGATTACTTTTTTATTTCCATCTTTTACACTTTCAAAATAACAAAAAAGGAAAGGGCCTGAAGCAAAAGTTTGGGCACCCCCTTTGGCAAGTATCACAGCTTGTAAATGCTTTCTGTAGCCAGCTAAGAGTCTTTCAATTCTTGTTTGGGGGATTTTCACCCATTCTTCCTTGCAAAAGGCTTCTAGTTCTGAGAGATTCTTGGGCTGTCTTGCATGCACTGCTCTTTTGACGTCTATCCACAGATTTTCCATGATATTTAGGTCGGGGGACTAAGGGCCATGGCAAAACCTTCAGTTTGTGCTTCTTGAGGTAGTCCATTGTGGATTTTGAGGTGTGTTTAGGATCATTATCCTGTTGTAGAAGCCATCCTCTTTTCATCTTCAGCTTTTTTTTAAAAACAGATGGTGTGATGATTGTTTCCAGAATTGGATTCACTCTTCCCTCTACCAGTGGAATGTTCCCCGTGCCGCTGGCTGCAACACAAGCCCAAAGCATGATCGATCCACCCCCGTGCTTAACAATTGGAGAGGGGTTCTTTTCATGAAATTCTGCACCCTTTTTTCTCCAAACATACCTTTGCTCATTGCGGCCAAAAAGTTCTATTTTAACTTCATCAGTCCACAGGACTTGTTTCCAAAATGCATCAGGCTTGTTTAGATGTTCCTTTGCAAACTTCAGACACTAAATTTTGCGGTGAGGACGCAAGAAAGGTTTTCTTCTGATGACTCTTCCATGAAGGTCATATTTGTGCAAGTGTCACTGCACAGTAGAACAGTGCACCACCACTCCAGAGTTTGCTAAATCTTCCTGAAGGTCTTTTGCAGTCAAACGGGGGGTTTTGATTTGCCTTTCTAGCGATCCTCCGAGCAGTTCTCTCAGAAAGTTTTCTTGGTCTTCCAGACCTCAACACGACCTCTACCGTTCCTGTTAATTGCCATTTCTTAATTACATTACGAACTGAGGAAACAGCTACCTGAAAACACTTTGCTATCTTCTTATAGCCTTCTCCTGCTTTGTGGGCATCATTTATTTTAATTTTCAGAGTGCTATGCAGCTGCTTAGAGGAGCCCATGGCTGCTGATTGTTGGGACAAGGTTTGAGGAGTCAGGGTATTTATAAAGCTTTGAAATTTGCATCACCTGGCCTTTCAACAATGACTGTGAACAAGCTCTAAGAAGCTAATTAAAGTCTGAGACCTTGGCAAAAGTTATCTGACAGCTCAAATCTCTTGGGGTGCCCAAACTTTTGCAAGGAGCTCCTTTCCGTTTTTTCACTCTAAAATTGTACAAAAGAAAAATAATACACTAATCTTGCTTAAAATGTTGAAAAGAATGTTTCATCTTTATGACTTTTGGAGATCAGATCATCTTCTACTCACTTAACTATTCACAGTAACAGAAATTTTGACCAGGGGTGCCCAAACTTTTGCATGCCACTATATATAGGGTAAATGCAAGCAGGCCAGAAAGCTGTGGGTTCAAGACCCAACAGACACTGGAGCTCAGTGCTATACTGATAAGAGTCAAAGTCTTATGTTTGGAGACATGAAAGTGACTTGACAAGATTGTAAACAATGCCTTGGCAGGAATAAAGATGGAAAATTTCCCAGTGTTCTTTCAGATGTGATCAAATTACAAGGTTTGCACAGTTGAATATTTGCAGCCTTTATATCCTCTTTAAATATTTTCTCTCTGTAACTCAAGTGAGGTCCTTAATTTTGTCCTACCGCAACTAACCAGACAAGAGGAGTACATGCAGAGGTCCACTCATCTTCCTAAGCCTCAGTCTTATCTTTTATTAAAATATAAAATTAAAGGGATTCACTCATCCCCATCCTTCTAAAGCTAATGTATGGTTCCTTTTTAATGTATGTAACAGAACCTCCAATATACTTTATTAGCAAAAGTTCCCAAAAGTTGCCCTTACCCCAACAGGAACACATTGCCCCAGAAATATTGACGTCATACTCATAAAAGCCTCATGCTTGCTATTTGTTCCTTACTCTTCAAACCAGCTCAGTCAACCTCTGCTAGATCCCACTGAATTCCCCCAAAATTAGCCCTTCTGTTTTAGGATGCTAACCCATGGGCCTGCACTATCCTGTTCCATCACCATTTTAAAAGTAATAGAATTGCTCCCTGACAGCTGGTGGTTACTTTCCCTTGCCTCATTAGGGACAAAGTACTGCATTAATGTGAACTTTAGTTTTATTCTTCAAACCATAACTCAACATTTGAGTTATTTTTACATCATAACTGTCAGGTGCTATATGATTTCTCTTGTTATTTTTGTGCATATTGTACAGCTCCTTTTCACGTGCCGAAGATTCATTCAAGGCTGTGAATGTACATGCACAAGGACTTAGGCACAGCTGAGTCATGGCAGTTGGCTATGTGGGGATTATTCAGCAATCGATGCAGAGAACTTGTGTCTGAATTTTTCAACAACTTTCCTGGCTGCACATTGCATAAATACAGACACTCACACAATCATAGCCTATTACAATACAAACTGAGGTTTCCAAAAGGAAGCAACTTAAACAACCAACTCAATAATTCATAGGGGGCACACAAGTAAATTCTCGCAAATACAAGTCCTGCTATAAATATCCAAATCGAAGTACATTTTCTAGATACTGTACTTCCACCCAACTCCCCTTCTACTTCTATTCTAAAGACAGATTCAATAGGCTGGGCCAGAATTTCTGTTCCCTCAACTTGTTCCTTCAACTATACACAAGTCAGGAGCCTGAACGAAATCTATTGTGCATTTTATCACCCAAACCTCTACACCAACCAAACTTGTTCTCACAAGTTAGAATGTGTATGGGGTTTCTTTTTTTTGTATGTTTAATTTAAAATGGCTTCTTTATGTTAATCTTTTAAATTGCTATGTATGTGGATTAAAATGGCTTCTATGTTATGTTAAATGCTGAGAAAGTCTCCAGCTAGACATTTGCTTGGGTTAATACAGACAGCAGGGTGCTATTAGCCAGTGGGTGTTCATGTATCGTTCTTCGGGTGATAATGCTGTCTCATTATGACTGGAGATGGGGTTTTGGCAGGGAGTCGGAGGAGAGGCAGGGAGGACGGTGGACGTGCGGGGGTTTTTGGCAGGGGGGTCGGAGGACAGACGGGGAGGACGGTGGACATGCGGGGGTTTTTGGCGGGGGGGTCGGAGGAGAGACGGGGAGGATGGTGGATGGGGTTTTTGGGGGGAGTCGGAGGGGAGACGGGGAGGACAGCGGACGTGCGGAAAGGCTCCGGTCTATCACTCCGGGTGGTCCCGAGCCGTGAGTCGACAGGATCCGGGTGGTCGTCAGGAATTGATTGAACTCCAACTTGTGCACAAAGAACTTAGACTTTGATAAGTCTGGTGCTTTTTTTTTCCCCCCATTACTTCCTTTTCTGTATGGAACTTGCATTAATTTCATAGACTTAGTAATATCTACAAAGTGTACTTGGTACAACGTACTGTGTGTGCTGGCTGGTGATTGACGTTTGGGATTGACTTGGGTGGCAGTGGTACAGCAACCGACTCCGTGGGAAGCGTTCAGGCCGGTGACGGGCGGGATTTCCCCTAGACATATACGAGCCAATAGAGCTGAGCATTGCAAGTGCAATGAACACACTCCACGGAAAACAATTTTTGGCAGCTGGCATATACAAAATTCCTGGCCCATTTTCCTCAGTCACATTGGAATATTGCAGTACCAGCTCCTCTCCAATAGTACTAGCCTGTCTGGTTTAGCTTGTTCAGAAAAAAATACAACCAGAATTTGTATTGGGTCGTGGATGGGAGCGGTATGCAGGGCTATGGTCTGGGTACACATCGCTGGGATGAGGCAGATTAATAGTTTGGCACGGACTAGATGAGCCGAAGAGCCTGCCTCTGTGCTATAATGAATTTATGACTCAGAAATTCTCTATGGCAGCGTCAAGTATTGCCTCTGAAAGGTGAGAGGCAACTTGGCATCAAGGGATACATGGGATGGGATTAAGTGAGGATAACTCAAGGGGTAGGAAGGAAAGATTTGCACAACACCCTGTAACTATTGAAGTAGTAGGGTAGCCATTTTGGACACAGCATTACCACCTCAATGCATTTCAACCTGTGTCAGGAGAGTGAACCAAGACAACTGGTATAATGGGGATCTCCTTACATTGCAAAGTTCAAAGGGACTTAATTCCTTATCCATAAAGGGGTCACCTTTATCAACACAGACGTCATTTGGAGAACTACAGAGTATTGGTCTGTAGTCTGTGTCCAACACTTGCTGGTAACAGCTCTAATGCATAAATTGATGTGCAAAACCGATATGTACAAAAACACTTAACTACAACTGTACTAACTGCACGTTTCAAGAATTGCTACAGACTTTTGTGAATTGATTAAAAACCAAGTGAAATGCCAAGTTTTGTGTTTGATCCATATCTAATACATGCAGTCAGTACAAGCATCTATACTGTACCTTGTCCATCGAGAACAATGTCCATGACACCATGCTTGACTTTCATGTGCCGGCTTAGATTCCCTTTGAGGGTAAACTTGCTTGAACAGTACGGACATCTGAAAGGCTTGCTGTCGGAATGGAGGTGCATGTGACCCAGGAGATTGTACATCCGATTGAATTCTTTACCACAAACCTGAAAAACCCATGAAGTACATTAATCTCATTTAAGGCAAAATCTCTTAAGTTACACCTTAAAGATGGGTCATTGTGTTTTCTTGCATAGAATGCAGTAATTTTTTTGTTATCCAAATATTATTGAGTTGTCTGTAAAAGGACAGAGGCAGTGCGGTAACACATTTGTACTAAACAATTGATACAGGTGAACTACCACAGTAAATCACAGTTAAACATTGCCATATTGTGATGTTAATCATTCACTACATAATGCCTAGCAGTTGAACTTTGAACACATTACAGAAAGTCATCAAAAATGAAGGACATTAGCATCAGTTTCTGTTAGCCTCCAAGATGACAAATACTACCATAAAACCAGTGAACCAGATCAAAAAATCCCGTGTACTTCTTCCACTGTAGAGTTTGCATATTTAAGATAGCTAAACATCAATGTGCGACAATAAAGAGCACAAAAGGATTAGACAGACGAAATGTTAAAATTAGTCATTTCTCACGACCTATAATGCAATACAAACCACAGGTTCCCATTTCAACATCCAGTCTGATCTAGGCATAAACATTCGGCACTAATTTCAGTACAGATAGCTTACACAAAAAAAAAATTCCTCCAAGTCTGCAGAAAAGTCAACAAGTGTAAAGGTGGAGAGTAACACTAGAAATGCAAAGGAATAAACAGGATAAGATGATTTTGTGTAATCTGGTTACTTCCAGTGCTCTCTTCCGCGTTCCATCTAAACGAATAGATATTGTCATCTCTCAAACAGATTTACATTATAGCAAACAGAAGTTATTCATTTTTGAAGATATCAGCATTGATGTGAAAGCCACAAATTATTGATCATTCCTCGTTGCCCTAAGGGTGGGTGCTAGGGAGCTACTTTCTTGATCTACTGCATTCCTTTCAATAACAGTACAATCACATTGCTGTTGAGAACTGTTTCAAGATTTAGACCCAATAATACATCTCCAAGCCAAGATTATGTGCAACCTGGAAAGAAATATTTCAATTATTGTGTTCCCAGGAACTTACTGTCCTCTGCGGTGACAGAAATCAGGTTTTGGAGATGTTAAGCATAGTTTAGGCAAACAACTGGTGTTGCATTTTTCAAATCAAATCATGGTGCAACCTGTATAGTCAATGGAAGCACACTTGAAAGCACTTGAAACAAAGGGACCTAGGAGTACTGGTATATGGTTCACTGAAAGTAGTGTCACAAGTAGACAGGGTGGTGAAGATTGCATTTGACATGTTGTTCATTATTCAGGACATTGAGTACAAGAGTTGGGACATTATGTTGCATTTGTATAAAACAGAGGTCACACTTGAAGTATTGCAAAGTTTTGGATACTGTTATAGAAAGGATGTAATTAGCTAGAAAAAGATTTACAAGGATGTTGCTGGGATTCAAGGGTCTCAGTCATAAGGAGAGACTGGTCATGTTAGGACTTTATCCCTTGGAGCATGGGAGAATGGGGGGAGTGGAAGAGTTATTAAGAGGCAATGGGGGGGAGGGGAAAAGATATTAGAGGGATATAAAATTATGGGAGATTGTAGATAAATTGGATATACTCTTATTCCAGGGAAAAGGAACCAAACACTAGGATACAGGTTTAAAGTTGGGGGGAGATTTTAATAAAGGCCCCATGAGACAACTACTTCATGCAGAAGATGGTGTGCGCAATTTTCCAGAAAAAGTAGCTGAGGCAGGCACAATAATGGCATAAGACATTTGCATTAGTATTGGATAAGATAGATTAAAAACAAACCAAACAGCCAAAAGGGACCATCTTCTGTGGGCACCTTGGTCAGCACAGACAATTCGGACTGAAAGGCCTATTTTTATATTATATTACTATGACTAACTTTAGTACATTTCATAGGTGGCCCATTACAGCTTCTGTTCCACTGTAGTGGATGAGGTATCAATTAAGTGGACTGTTCTGATGAGAGTGGAATTGAACTTTGTATCTGGACATTCAGATAATATCCAATTCCACTTCCGAGCTGTGCCTTTTGAAAAGACTCGGAGTTAGAAAGCAAGTCATATACTGCAGGACACCCAACATACAATTTGCTCTTGTAACCAGTGTTTGTGGCTAGTGCACTAGAGATTGTGGTCAATGGCACCTTCCCACATACCACTGTAATAACAGGAAACTTAAATGAAGGTATCAAGAATGTTGTACCCAAAATTAATAGATTGCAGCTAACCAAACCCAAGCAATGACTCCCAAGGCATTCCACTTCTTGAAGCCTGAGTGATCTTTCGTCACTGTTTTCTGTACATTAAACACCTCCATTAAGCATCATACAGAGTAACCTTTTGTATCTTACAAAGTCTTGAAAATTTAAGTTTATCAAATCAAAAGCATCCTAAAAGTCTGAAGAATATTAAACATGACATAAGATATATCACTTTGGTGCACTTTGATATTTTCTTGTGCAAAGTCAAATATTTAACGTTCTGTATTAATTCCTCTTAGAACTAGGGGACCAATATTCTTGCTATTCTTATCAGGTACTGCTAGAATTACAAAACACATTTCTTGCTCTTTTACCTTTATATTCTATTTCATCCTTTTAATGGGTTTCTAAAATTCCCTTAATCCTCAAGCTCACTTTTGCCCTTTGCAAAATTAGATGCATTTTCTCCAAAACCAAACAACAAATTTAATTAACCAAATCACTCAGTAGTATTTATTTATTTTTTAAAAAAGGCCAGTAAGCTTTGCCCACAGCATCCAGACCAGGTGAGCAGCAGCGTTAGATGATCTTGGGTGCTAAATTAAGGGAGGAAAAATATAGGTAAATAATAATCAACCTGTTATTGCCTGCAGATACATTTTCAGGTACTGTAGCATCATTTTTCTTATTTAGATGCTCAACTAATGAGCATTATTGCTCAACGCTTTAACACATACTTAAATGTGTATGCATGCACACCATAACCTGTTTATATTTCCAGTGGATAAAAGGGTCCAAGAGACTATGCACAAGCATTGCTGAATCACTGGGACTGCTTTACTACCTAGTTTCAATTGCACATTTATATTAAGATACCTTATGGTGAATGTGCACCATGAATTGCAATTCTGAAACACCAAAAATGAATCACAAAATAAACTCTGAACTGATCAAAGGCTCCTCTGTAAGCGCTTCACAGAATTCCAAGTTTTCAGTCCCCCGGTGATTAGTGCTGAATGAGTGCTTGATACCACTATATACAATTTCAGATCAACTGTCAGGCCTCTCAACGTTATCAAAGAAGTTCAATCAATTTATGAAATTTGTGCAACTATAATGACCTTAGCCCTTCATTTAGCTTGTATTTCCCCCCAAAAAATCTTTCTACCTCCTTCTCAATTCAGTGCTACTTAGCTTTCAAACATCCTCTTTACTGATTGGTATAACCTTAATGACCCTAAATTTCATGCTCTCAACTGACAATAAAAATCACTACAATTGGTCTCCAAACCAGAGAAACAAGGAAAACACATTAAAACAAGTGCAGATGTGAAGAAAGGAAAGGTCTAAATTCCAATTATCTATTAAGTAAGCTTGTTTTATTTCTAAGTTCTCGAAGATAATTCTTTTCTGTACACCCGTAAATGCTTGTAATTTTCCAGTTCATTTAGATGTTTGTTTTTTTTCCTAAAGCTGTAACTACATATGACCTGTTGCTGGCTCTATGCCCTCCCCACTGTACTATTAGTGGATGAAAAGTGCAAGGAGATCAGAAGGTTATCCTTTACTCTTACCTTACATTTAAATGGTTTGACAGGTGAATGAACAATCATGTGGGTCTTCAAAGTCTGCTTCTGCACAAAAGTTTTAAAACAGATGTGGCATTGATAAGCTCGCACACTGGTATGAATCAACATGTGCCTCTTCAGATTTGCTTGCAGGGTGAATTCTCGTCCACACACTTCACATTTGAACTCTTTAACTCCCTAGAGGGGGAGAAAGGTAAGACTTAGAATAATTTGTCACCTCATTTGTTAGACACAGTTCACAAATACAGTAGTTTTTAAAATATTAATTTGATGTTCCTGGAAGTGAAGCCAAAACTAAAATGTTGAGCTACAAAAATGGACACTACAATTAGTCTGATCAGAAAGAGGCAAAGTGGGTACACAGTGCAACACGTTTGGAAGCGGAGTGGACCAGCAGAGGAGGTTAAACGGGGACAGGCTGCACTTACTGTAAACAGCAGCCAAAAAAAAACTGTCAGGGGAACTCCATGGAAACCAGACTTGGAGGAAGATTCGGATAGGTATATGAAGCCAGATGGTGAAGGGGTGGAGCTGGTAGTGATGAGCAGAAACCGACAAGGAAAGAAAAGGGGGCAGTCGGAATAGAGACAGACGCTAGAGTAGAGACTACAGATTCTGGAATCCAAGACCGTGATGGAACCATACAAGGGAAGGATGACGGGTAGATAAACCATTTGGGGGAGGAGATAGGGGACCTACTAGGTGGGTGATAGGCAGATGGAACAGAAGATTGCAAACAGGGATTAACAGCACCTAGGTAGATCAGGTATGAACATGGGGTTGGGGGCTGCAGGCTATTCATACTTAAAAATCAAGGCCCTACCTGTGGTCTAACATCTCCTGCCTTACCCCTCCCCCTACTTATACTAGTCACCTCCCCTCTACACTCAGTGCTGATGAAGGGTCTTAACCTGATTGTTGGCCACCCCTTTGTCTCTACAGTGCTGCTTGGCCTGAGTTCATCCCAAGGTGATTAAATCCTTGGTCCCATAGTTGTTGGAAGCTTTTCTGTTTCCCCACTGCCCCTCCAGTGAGATGAGAATATTAACCATAACACCAAATATTTAAGTTATTCAATGCAGCAAGAAAGTATGGAAAGCTTGTCACGTTTTCTCGCTGTGCAAGAAAAAATTACCTTGGTTGCAAAAGAATATTGGAATAGAGGGAAGTTTCCAATAGTATTTAAAATCAGTGAATGTATACAATATACAGCCTAAAATTCTTGCTCTTCGTGGACATCCACAAAAATAGAAGGGTACCCCAAAGAATGAGTGACAGTAAAAAGTTAAAACCCCCTACTCCTCCCTCCCCCACAAACAAGCAACCCACCATCAACCCTCCCTCTTTTTCAGCAAAAAGCATCAGCACCCACCACCCACCAAACAACAGCAAAGTCCCCAAAGGGAGGCCATGATCTGCAGAACAACAACAACTGTTCACCCAACAATTCAACAGGCCACAGGCTCTCTCCCTTGCTAATAAAGGGGCAGCGAGGTGTCACACAGCAAGAGGGGAGACCAACAAAACACTCACTGATTGCAATGTTACCACCCTAGTAACTTTGCTAAGAAAACCACAAAAAACAAATTGATGATGACACAGCACATCAATGTGAATTCAAAGATATTGAAGATTGGAGCAAAAGCTTTGAGAAATGCAAAGTTATGCTTTAAAATACAGTGCACATTTAGACAGATGTAATGTAAAGATTTTTACTCCATGTGAAGGATGTAAGAAATAAAGTCAATTCAACGGCACAAAAGGAAACATTGTTACATAAAACATTAATTAGTGAAAATTTGAACATTAATGAGTGCACTGTGCTTTCAGAACCCTACTAGGATGAAAAATAGAAATTAGACCTGGATGCACGGGAGAAACAAACCCAGCCACTAAGTTAAAATAGTGCTATACCTCACACCAAGCATTTACAAAGTCTGCTGGGCTGGAAATTGATCTACACATGAGAGCTAGAGACTTGGTATTATTATATTGAATGCCATGGGTTTATAGCAAATTCTAAAAGAATGCTGAAAGGACAATCTAATTAAAAACTAAATGCAGCACTATAATGTTCCTCCCTAAATGCTTAGTCAAGCCTCATTTAGAATTCTGTCACATTTTGAACCACACTCCAGTGAAATAGATGACTGAAGAGATTTGGAAGAGGGCCACTAGATTAATAACTAATTGACATACTTTGTTACTGTTAAAGGCTTGGAGCAATGGCTGTCTTTAATTGTTCTTATCTGCATCTTGTGGCACATCGGACTGCAAACTTGCCATTTCCATAGTATTTGTGTGCATTTTTAACAAGGCAGAGTTGCTATAGTTTGATGTTCAACCCAGCACGGATGGAAAGCATGCAAGGAGCCCGCTGGATTCAAACTCAGGACCACTCACCTTGAAGTCCAGTCTAGATGCCGCTATAGCAACGACTGGCTTTATAGCAGTCTTTAGAAAGTGTTAAAATGTCTGATTTAAGTTATAAATGCAACCAGGGATCATGCTGATAAATTTCAAAGTTAAGAATAAGGGATCATGCCTGTATGTTCAGAACCAGATTACATGTTGAAATGCAGCAAAAATGCAGTTGTTAAAAATCCAAGTTTAAAAACAACTAGCACTTAATACCATGAAGTTAGGCAGTATCCATAGATCATTTCCATTGATGGTGCCTGATCTACTTGTCTTCACTACCATTTTCTGGTTTTCATTTTGGAGTCAAGGTATTTCTTACAAAAAGGCATCAAGACCATGAGACATAGGAGCAGAATTAGGCCATTGGCCCATCAAATCAGCTCCCCCATTCAATCATGATCCTTTCTTGCCCCTCCTCAGCCCCAGTCCCCAACCTTCTCCCCATAACCTTTGACAATGTGTCCAATCAAGAACTTATCAATCTCTGCCTTAAATACATCAAACCTGGCCCCATAGCTGTCTATGGTAACAAATTCACCACCCTCCAGCTAAAGAAATTTCTCTGTATCTGTTTTAAATGGATACCCCTCTATTCTGAGGCTGTGCCCTTTTGTCCTAGACTCACCCACCATGGAAAACATCCTTGCCACATCTACTCTGTCTAGGCCTTTCAATATTTCAAAGTTGCTGGTGAACGCAGGCCAGGTAGCATCTCTAGTAAGAGGTACAGTCGACGTTTCAGGCCGAGACCTTTAGTCAGGACAAAGGGTCTCAGCCCAAAACGTTGACTATTCCTCTTCCTAGAGATGCTGCCTAGCCAGCTGCGTTCACCAGCAACTTTGATGTGTGTTGCTTGAATTTCCTGCATTTTCAGATTTCGTGTTTGCCTTTCAACATTTAAAAGGTTTCAATGAGACTCCCCCCTCATCCTTCTAAATTCCAGTGAGTACAGACCCAGAGCCATCCAATGTCCCTCGTATAGTAACCCTTTCATTCCCAGAATCATCCTTGTGAATCTCCTCTGAACCCTCTCCATTGCCAGCACATCTTTTCTTATATGAGGAGCCCAAAACCGTTCACAATACTCAAGGCGAGGCCTCACCAGTGCCTTAGAAAGCCTCAGCATATCCCTGTATTCTAGACCTCTTGAAATGAATTCTAACACTGCATTTGCCTTCCTCAACAGCAACTCTACCTGCAAGTTAATCTCTAGGTTGTTCTGCACAAGGACTCCCAAGTCTGATTGCATTTTAGATTTTTGGATTTTCTGTTTAGAATATTTCTAGCAATGTGCATGACCGCGCATTTTCCAACATTGTATTTCATTTGCCACTCTCTTGCCTATTTTCCTAATCTGATTACTGCTGCCTACCCGTGGCCTCAACACTACCTGCCCCTCCACCAATCTTCATATCATCTGCAAACTTGGCAACAAAGCCATCTATTCCATCATCTAAATCATTGATATACAGCATAAAAAGATGCGGTCCCAACACCAACCCGAGGAACACCACTAGTCGTTGGCAGCCAACCAGAAAAAGATCCTTTTATTCCCTCTCGCTGCCTCCTACCAATCAGCCAATGTTCTAACCATGCCAACTTTCCTGTAAGCAGCCTCATATGTGGCATCTCTTCAAAGGCCACTGCATCCCCTTTATCTATCCTACATGTAATCTCCTCAAATAATTCCAACAGGTTTGTTAGGTAAAATTTGCCCTTAAGGAAACCATACTGACTTTCTCCTATCTTGTCCTGTGTCACAAAGTACTCCATAACCTCATCCTTAACAATCGACTCCAACATCTTCCCAACCACCAAGGTCAGGCTAACTGGTCTAATTTCCTTTTCGCTGCCTTCCTCTTTCTTAGAGTAGAGTGGCATTTGCAATTTTCCAGTAATCTGGCACCATGCCAGAATCCAATGATTTTTGAAAGATTATTACTAATGCCTCCACAATCTCAACATCTACCTCTTTCAGAACCCTAGGGTGTAATTCACCTGGTCTGGCTGACTTGTATACGTTTAGGTCTTTCAGCTTTTTGAGTACCTTAGTAATTGCACTCACTTCTCTTTCCTCACACCCTTCAACATCTAGCATACTGCCAGTGTCTTCCACAGTGAAGCCTGATGCAAACTACACATTTAGTTCATCTGTCTTCTCCTTGTCCCCCATTATTAACTCCGGCCTCATTTTCTAGTGGTCCTATATCCACTCTCAACTCATTTTTTTTTAGTATACAACATACTTGAAAAATCTTTTACGATCCACTTTCATGTTGTTTGCTAGCTTGCTTTATTTTATCTTTTCCCGGCTAATGATTCTTTTGGTTGCTCTCTGTAGGTTTTTAAAAGCTTCAGAATCCTCCATCTTCCCGCTAATTTTTGCTTTGTTGTATGCCCTCTTGCTTTTACATTAGCTTTGAATTCCCTTGACAACCACAATGTACTATTTTGCCATTTGAGTATTTCTGAATTACATACGAGGGGTGATTGATAAGTTGGTGGCCTGCAGTAGCAGTCAATTTTAGAAAACCTAGCACATTTACTTTTCCTACATTTACACACTTAGTCCAGCAGTTGTGGAGCATACGGATCCCTTCTTTGTAGAAGTCGGCATCTTGAACCTCCAAAAGTGGTCCACAGTAGGGGTGATTGATAAGTTCATGGCCTAAGGTAGAAGGAAATGAGTTATTAACTTCAAACTTTCTGCATAAATCACTCAGAGTTGTTACATGCACGTGCAGTTCAAGAGCTGTATAACTCATCTCCTTCTATCTTAGGTCACGAACTTATCAATCACCCCTGCTGTGGACCACCTTGGGGTCCAAGATGCTCTCATTACATGCATGTGCAGTTCAACTCTGAGTGAATGCAGAAAGTTTGAAGTTAATAATCATTGCCTTCTACCTTAGGCCACGAACTTATCAATCATCCCTGCTGTGGGCCACTTCTACAAAGAAGGGATCTGTATGCTACATGACCGCTAGACTAAGTGTGTACATGTAGGAGGGGACTATGTTGAAAAATAAACGTGCTAGGTTTTCTAAAATTGACTCCTTCTACCTTAGGCCACGAACTTATCGATCAGCCCTCGTATATCATTGCAGCTTCCTCATTTTTCCTCAGAAACTCACATCATTGCTGCTCTGCTATCATCCTTGCCAGCATCTCCTTGCAGTTTACTTTGGCCATCTCCCCTCATACCACTAATTTCCTTTATTCCACTGAAATACTGTTACATCAGACTTTACTTTCTTCCCATCAAATTTCAAGTTGAACTCAATCATATTGTGACCACTGATTCCTCCTTTTACCTTAGACTCCCTAACCGCCTCAGGTTTATTACATTACACCCAATCCAGTTAGATAATACCCTAGTAGGCTTGACAAACTGTTCTAAAAAGCCATCTCGTAGGCATTCAACAAGCTCTATCGAGAGCCATTACCAACCCGATTTTCCCAATCGGCCAGCACGTGAAAATCTCCCCAGACTACAATAACATTGCCCTTTTGACACGCCTTTTCTATTTCCTGTTGTAACCAGTGGTCCACATCCCAGCTATTGTTGGGAGGCCTGTATATAACTGCCATCAAGGTCCTTTTACCTTGCAGTTTCTTAACTCAACTCAGAAGGATGCAACATCTTCCGATCCCATGTCACATCTTTCTATTGATTTGATGCCATTGTTTACCAGCAGAGCCATGCCACGCCCTCTGCCTGGTGAAGGTCTATCCCTCCTGTGCAACGTGTAACTTTCGACATTCAGCTCCCAACTACAACCATCCTTCAGCCATGATTCAGTGATGGCCACACCATACCTGACAATCTGCAAGAGTGCAACAAGATCATCCATTTTATTTCTTGCGTGCATTGAGATATAACACTTTGGGTACCGTACTTGCTGCCCTCTGATTCTACATGCCTGCACGGATACTCACCCTGCTGGCTGCAATTTTGTCCTATCATCTGCCTGCCCTTCCTGACATGCAGATTGCACGCTATCTTTGCTTTTTTACCATCCATTCCATCCTGAGTCCTTTCACTCCATTTCCACCCGCCTGCCAAATTAGTTTAAGCCCTTTCCAACAGCTCTAACAAATCTGCCCATGAGAATATTGATCCCCCTCAGGTTCAGGTGCAACCAGTCCCTTTTGTACAAGTCATACCCCCCCCAGAAGAGATCCCAACGATACAAGAACCTGAAGCCCTGCCCCCTGCACCAACTTCTCAGTTATGCATTTATCCACCAAACCATCCTGTTTTTACCCTCACTAGCACGTGGCACAGGTCGCAATCCAGAAATTACTACCCGGAAGTCCTGCTTCTCAGCTTTCTGCCTAACTCTCTAAATTCTCTCTTCAGGACCTCTTCGCTTTTCCTTCCTATGTCATTGGTACCAATATGTACCAAAACATCTGGCTTCCCTCCCCCTCCAAACTGCTGTGGACCTGATCCGAGACATCCCCGACCCTGGGGGGGGGGGGGGGTGTTCAAGTAGAGTTGCCAACTTTCTCACTCCCAAATAAATAGCAGTCAAATACAGAACGCTGTTTACCCTGAGAAAGTCTACCATGACCATGAAGCCTTGCACGGGCACCTGTGTGTGCATGCATGACGTGCGCATGCGTGTACGTGTTGATTTTTTTCTACAAATCCATTTTGGCTTAATCTTCCTGATTCTGTTAAGTGAAACTACACTGTACATACATTATTTCTACTACTTTATATAGGCTGTGTATTTATATCATTCCTGCTTTTACTATATGTTAGTGTTATTTTAGGTTTTGTATGTTATTTGGTAGGTTATTTCAAATTCAGTGCATGACAAGGAATGAGGAAAGGTGCAGCTGACTCATATTGTTTCCTCGTGGCCCGGTAGCACATGCTTTGCGGCCCGGTGGTTGGGGACCACTGCTTTAGAGACACTACAGTCTCCAGATCATGGAGACTGATTTTGTCAACTTCCCACCTTAGTCATATCATTTCCTTTACTTAACAAATTGTTTTATATTTTAATAATCCTGAACAGAAGGTAGCAAAATACAACTTGGACTTCTGCATCCGTAGATGATTTGTATATGCCCAAGAATTTTCCCCTTTCAATACAGAGACTGCCAAAATCACTAAGCAACAACCTTTACCTTAATCTTATTTTAGTCAGTGCTTCAAAAAGAATCCAAAACTTCCTTTTTCAGCCTCAAGAAATACCCTTCACTAAAGTCTAAATATTTCAATTACGATACCCCAGCTCAACATTTTCTATTTCAGACTTCCTACACTAATTTCAGAGCATAGACATCCTTTGCGAAAGGAGCGTGAAAAGAAACAACTGACTGCTCACATTTCTACTCACTGTACCTGCTTTTATGAATAATTCCAAGAGCTGAGGTCCCATCAATAACTGCTGGTAGATTTCACAAATTAAGTTGTACTAAGACAGTTTATTTTGAACACTGTTCAAATAATTTCAAACAAGGCCAGCCTACAAAACACTGTTCCACTGTTTTTTTTTAAGAACTGAACAGACAAATGAAAATCCAATGAAAGATACTTCAGTTATTTTACAACCTAGTGATTCCTGAACATGTGTTGGAGAATGCCCAATATTAAGACTAGATAATTGCTCAATTATCCTGACCAATTTCGATATCACAAGGTCCTGTTTTCAAATATCTAATAGCTCTAGCCATGATATACTCTACCTACCGTCCTATGGGGTAGAGAATTTTACAGCCCTGAGGGTAAAGCAATTGATCCAATCTTTGCCTTAAGGATAGCCAATCCTCATCTTGCCATTATGCCCATCTCTCGAATTCAGAATTCTCAGCACAAAGAAACAGCCTTTCTATTTGTACACTGCCAATCCCTTTCATTATTGTAGGTCTAATAGGTCTTATTGAGATCACCAATTGATTCATCTTTAAAGTATAGGTTAAAGAATTCAACAGGAAAGGCCAGTTGATATATGGAACATACTGCCAGAGGAAGTGGGGGAAGCAGATACAACAGTAACATTTAAAGTGCGTTTGGATGGACACACGAACAGACAGAAAATGAAGGTCATAAACCATGAACAGGCAGATGGGATTAGTTGGGATTGGCATCAAAGACATGGTGAGCTGAATAGCTTGTTCTTGCACAACACTGTTTCATGTACCATCTTATCCTTTCATTTTCTATGAAATCTACAGGAAAAAATGTAGGCAGCTCTTGTTGCTTCAAGCCCTTAATTCTATTGAATTATGTTGGAAAATAGTCCTACAGGTAAGGAAAACATTGCTTATCTAAGGACAACAGAAAAATAACTAAAATATCCACAAACTCAATAAAGATTTTATTTTGCTCAGTAATAACAGCAAACCATTAAAGTCTTCATACAGTTGTATCCCTCCTAGCCGCAGGTCACAGTACATATATAAATACTAGATTTAGCTGTGCCCATTAAGCAATCTGAAAGTAAAATTATAACCAAATTAACCCATTTCTATTTCTACTGGCTGTTACAACATGCGACTGCCAAATGTCATTAACTGACAGATGCAACATCTAAGCAGTGTTATTGGTGGCAATCTCTATTTTTTATTTTGTGCCTTGTCTAATTTGATTGTTTTGATGTAACATTCAGTTATCAAATTAGATAAGCTTGATAAGCTAATAAATTTACATTTTGGTAAAAACAATTCAAATTTGAACCATAGAGTGTTTTGTACAACTAAATTCCAAAAGATGACTGCTATACAATTTGTAAACGCTTTGCAATTACCTGGTTTTCTGCTTTAATTACTCAAAATGTGGTCCGATCTTCATCTAAGTCACAAGAATAGACAAACACAATCTGCCTAAATTAATAACACAAACAATAGTAGTTCTCGTCAATACTGAGTACACCATTTAAACAATCACAATTACCCTTTGTGGAAGGGGCAATGCCTTCCACAAAAGCTATTTTGAGTCAGCTGTTCCAAACACTAAGATGATATTGGAGGTGTGGGTTGTAGAGGTGCCCTGCCCTATATAGAAAAAAGACACACAAAGTCAGGTTACTGAAAAAGCCCGCTCCTCTCAAGATAATGTTTCAAATACACTGTGGCTCGATCAAGACAACTTTCAGAGGACCTTAGAAGAATTGTAGAGATGCATGAAGGTGGAAAAGGCTACAAAAGCATTTCTAAAGACCCGCGTGTTCATCAGTCTACAGTAAGAGAAATTGTCTACAAATGGAGGAAACTCAGTACTGTTGCTACTCCCCCTAGGAGTGGGCTTCCTGCAAAAATCACAACAAGAGCACAACGTACAATGCTGAAGGAGTTGAAAAAGAGCCCAAGGGTAACAGCAAAAGACCTGTAGAAATCTCTACAACTTGCTAAAGTCTCTGTTCGTGTCCACTATGAGAAAAACACTGGACAAGAATGGTGCTCATGGAAGGACACCACAGAAGAAACCACGCTCTCCAAAAAAAACCATATTGCTGCACACCTCAAGTTTGCAAAAGACCACCTCTGATTGTTCCACAAGGCTTCTGCGACAATGTTTGTGGATAGCCAATATGAAAGTTGAACTACTTGGCAGAAATGCTCAGTGCCATGTTTGAAGGAAAAGGGGCACTGCACACCAACACCAAAACCTCATCTCAACTGTGAAGCATGGTGGAAGCAGCATCATAGCTGGGGGCTACTTAGCTGCCTCAGGGCCTGGACAGCTTGCAATCAATGAGGGAACAATGAATTCAAAAATTGTACCAAGACATTTTACAGGAGAATGTCTAGGTAGCGGTCTGTCACCTGAAGATTAACAGAAGTTGGATGATGCAACAAAACAATGATCCAAAACAAGAGTAAATCAACAGAAAGGGTGCAGAGGAGATTTACAAGGATGTTGCCTTGATTGGGGAGCATGCCTTATGAGAATAGGTTGAGTGAACTCGGCCTTTTCTCCTTAGAGCGATGGAAGATGAGAGGTGACCTGATAGGTGTACAAGATAATAAGAGGCATTGATCGTGTGGATAGTCAGAGGCTTTTCCCCAAGGCTGAAGAGGTAGCATGAGAGGGCATAGCTTTAAAGTGCTTGGAAGTAGGTGCAGAGGAGATGTCAGAGGCAAGTTGTTTTTTTTTTAAAAAATACAGAGAGTGGTGAAGGCGTGGAATGGGCTGCCGGCGGTGGTGGAGGCGGAACTGATAGGGTCTTTAAAGAGACTCCTGGATGGCTACATGGAGCTTACAAAAATAGAGGGCTACGGGTAAAGCCTAGGTAATTCTAAGATAGGGACATGTACCGCACAGCTTTGTGGTCCGAATGGCCTGTATTGTGCTGTACGTTTTCTATGTTTAAAAAGAAAAATTGTCTTGGAATGGACACGTCAGAGTCCAGTCCCTAACCTAATTGAGATGCTGTGGCATGACCTGAAGAGGGCTGCTCATGAAAGGTATCCCAGAAATATTGATGAACTGAAACAGTTTTGTATGGAGGAATGGTCTATTGTGCAAGTCTGATCAGCAGCTACAGGAAACATTTGGTGGAGGTTATTACTGCTAATGGAGGTTCTACCAGTTAAATACAAGAGTTCACATAGTTCTCCCAATGTATTCAAGACATGAAAAGTACAATTGTTTGTGTGTTATTAGTTCATGTAGATAGTGTTTGTCTGTTACTATAACTTAGATGAAGATCACACCACATTTTATGAGTATTAATACAGAAAACCAGGCAATTACAAAGGGTTCACAAACTTTCTTGCAACTGAATATTAATGAATACAAATGAGAGAATTTAAATTTTTAATTTGAAAATCCTCAGATGAATAGCAAACCGAACAGCTTTACCTTGTGTGTAAGCGAGTGCTGCTTCAGATGATGAGGTTGAGTAAATTCCATACCACATTCAGTGCAGACATACGGCCGGATGTTCTGATGTTTCATCATATGATTCTGGAGTTGACTCCGATAACTGAAAGTTTTGTTGCACTCTGTGCATTCATATAGTGTGGGACCTTGATGCGCAACAAGGTGCCTTTTTAGCTGAATGAGTGTCACAAAATCTAAGCCACATTCAATGCAAACATGACATCTGCCATTTTCATGCTTTGCTTCATGAGCTTTCAACTCACTTGGATAGGCAAACCCACGCCCACAAACTCTGCAGCTGTAAGGTTTGATGTCAGTGTGCAGTAACATGTGCCTTTTTAGATGGCTGGTCTGTGTGAAGGCTTTGTCACACACCTCACATTTGTGTGGCCGTATGCCTTCATGAGTGAGAAGATGCATCTGTAAATGACTTGGCTGCTTAAAAAGCTTGTGACAGTGTTGACATTCATGAGGTTTAATACCACTGTGGCCCAGTATGTGAGTAACCAGGTTATATTTAGAAGTGTACGATTTTTCACACAATCGACACTGCCATCGTTTCTGCCCTTCCCCAACATCAATACAATACGAATCATCAATTTGTACATTAATATCCAAACGATCTATCTGTGCTCTTCTGTTTCGATCCTCCGGTTGTGGAGCAGACACCTCTACTTCGTACGGTACTTGGCCCTGCCACACAAAGTTACGATTCTGAGTGACTGACTCCTCTGGAAATTGTTCTACCATTTGGCTTAAGTTTGCCGATTTGTTTGTCTCAAAATAGCTGCTCATTATTTTTTCCCCTTCAGTGCCAATCTTTTCCTGTTGGTCAGAAGAGTTGCAGTGGAGATTTTCCTTAAAAGCTGGAGGAAAGGCAACAACTTGAACTTCTTGAGTCCTTTCACGAAGAGGACGGTGCAGATGTTTCCTTTTGAAGTTACTAATGTCAATCATTTTTATTCCATTTCTATATAGAACAGTATTGGATTGATTCCCTGCATTGTACTCCTCCTCAATAGTTTCTTCTTTGCAATTCTCATCATTTTTTTCAGCATGTACTAACTTCACTGGCTGCCTTTTTCTTCTCCTAGCTTGTCTTTCAAAAGGTATAAAGCCATTCTCCACTTCTAAACTTTCCTCCTCGTGTTGTTCATAACATTCTGAAGTATTAATCACATCCAGTCCAGGACTTTGCTCTGGGGTGAGATGTTCAAGTACAGTACTCTCATTAACTGATGCATCTGGTATATGATAAATTCCATTCTCTTTGAATGGAAAATTCAAAAGACCATTCTGACCAACAAGGCCCAAAGTAACTGCTTGTGCAAAATTTAGTATCACAACAGGATCTGTTTGGGTTCCAGTATTTACAAGGTGATCCATGACTTTCAATGCATTACCAACTGCTCTCCAAGAGATACCTGTAAGACAAAAAAAATCCAATATATATACACACACACAAAAAATGTCCTATTTAACAATTAACTGATTAACTAGAATTTAAAAATTCATTCTAAAATGCACATAATCATATTCTTATACAGCCAATAGTTAAACACGAGTACAAATCTCAATCAAAATATCCGCCAAAAAATGAGTATAACATTTTCCAGATACGTTCAAAATTTTCTAGCTATTTACCTCTGTAATTATGTTGAAAGTCTAGACCATATGCAAACACCCAAGTCCTGAAGTTCCACACCGCTGATGACCTGTGACCTCCTAATTACATTCTGACCTCAAAGTTCAGAGTACTGAACTTTTCCTAGAATTTCCAACACAAGTACCGGCCAACCTAGAATCTAGCATTCTCATTCAAAGAATGGTTACAAGGGACAGAAGTACAATCTACATCAATTATTTAGTGGCCACTTTATTAGATATATCGGCTGATTAATGCAGATATCCAACCAGCCTATCATGTGGCAGCAACTCAATGCATAGAAGCATGCAGACATGATCAAGAGGTTCAGATGCTCAGCACATACAACAGAATGGGGAAAAATGTGATCAAAGTAACTTTGACCATAGAATGATTGTTGGTGTTAAACAGATGGTTTAAGTCCTGTGTCTCAGAAAAAGCTGATCTCCTGGGATTTTCATACACAACTGTCTATAGATTAGGGGTTCTGCACTTAGTTGATGTGCAACCAAGTATCTCCACAAAGTAACAGTATGCTCATTAGGCAGGCGACTAACAAGCTTGGTCTCCCACAACAGTAGGCTCAGGCCTATGTTTCCAAGTTCATGCCTCTGTTGCAATGTTCAGAAGAAATCCTGAAGCTATCCCAAGGGTTCTTACTGAATATAGCTGTTTATTCGTCCGCTCGGAGATCAAGTTAAAATCTTACATGCATCCTACTTAAAATGATGCACACATTGCCACAAAGGCCATTACAAACAATGAATTTCTCTTGCTAGAAAGGTAATCTTGTGCATTCACTTGTATCTGGATTAGCTTGGTTCTTTTACTCTTTCCTTGGAATATTTCCTTGATGTCCCATTTTTGAAAAGTATCTCAGAATACTTCTTGTTACTTCTAAATCTGTGGCAGAGAATCCTTTCTGCATTTTTAATTTAAGGTTTTCTACAAGGTATATAACATATCCTGAATAAAGCTGTGCAACTTAAAAATACACTAGAGAAAGGAGGTGGGGCTGTAGCAGAGAGAATTTGGGTTGAATCTGCAAAAACTGGTGGTAATTAGCTTACTTGTAATCCAAACTCCCCCCCCCTCACTGCCGCAAGCTGCTTCCTCACTTCATGAGAGGTAGCAATCTAATTTTTCAAAATTTAGATGAGGAATATTTAGATTACTAATCTATACTACATTGCCAAAAGTTCATATGCAAGACAAACTTTACTCACATAGCAACACAATTGTAAAATTGAGGAAACAGATCAAGATATATTTCAGTATAAAAACAAAAGAGGAAATGTGTCAGAATCATGCAAACTACTTGTAACTGATCAACCAAAACAATATGGACAAAGTGAAGTGCCACTGCAGTCAGTATACAGCACTGCAGAAAACTAGCCCTCTGGGGTCATGAAAGAAAAATCTGAAAATTGGTATTTCCAAATACTTAAATATAGATGAAAGCCAAATTAATGAGACTAATAGGGGATCAAGAAAAGGAGATTGGAGAATGATTAAAAGAAATTGTAGAACTTTATAAAATTATGTGCAGTTTTAGAAAATGAGTGAAAACTCAGAAGTGAATTATTCAATTTCCATACAAGTCGCCAAAAGAAAAATAATTTTCTATTGAGACTTCATCTCAGATAAATCATATTTACAAGAATTCATGGGCAGAGACCAGCATGGAGGAGCAAAATAAACTCAAAACTGTTGTAAATATCAACTTATCCCAACAATGAAGTATTTTTAAAGGAGTTGTGAAGCAGGAAATAGAGCACCCTTACTGCCAACCCTCTTCCTCTGATCCCAGCTCTCATCTGTGCTGAGACTTCACCATTCCCTCTGAGGCAGAACATTCTGTGCTTGGTAAGGGCCTCACCTTTGTCCCCCTGCAAGTTCCACACCCACCATGGCACTTAGCTTTTCTTCCCCTGCCTCCGTTTCCGAGCCTATTTCTTTGACAAGGGCTCTCCATCCTGCACCAATGACCCCTTCTCCTGTCTTCAACCTTCCTCCTCTTCCTGGACACCTCACCCTGGTGTTCTGCCTGCTCCTTTTCATTGTTAACTGCCGATGGGACATCAACTGTCTCGGCTTCAACACTCCTCTCCAATTCCAACCTCATCCCTTCTGAACACTCTACTCCCCACTCCCTTCGTACTAATCCTAACCTCACCACCAAACCCACAGATAAAGAGGGTCTTGTAGTAGTCTGGCAGACTGCCTCTACCTTATTGAGGCCCAGCAATAACTCTCAGGCCATTGATTCCCATACCAGACATTAGCTCTGGGGATCTCCCATCCACTGACACCAACCTCGTAGTTCCCGCACCCGGTACCTCCCATTTCTACCTCCTAACCAAGATCTACAAACCCGTTTGTCCAGGTAAACCGGTTGTTTCAGCTTGTTCCTGTCCCACTGAACTCGTATCTGCATACCTCGACTGTCTTAATCCGCACCCCCCCCCCCCCCAAGTTTAGTCCTTTCCTACCTACATCCATGACACTTCACACACTCTGGTTCTTTTCAATGATTTCAAGTTCCCTGGTCCCTATCACATTTTCACTATGGATATCCAGTCCCTATACACCTCCATCCCCCCATTAAGAAAGCCTCAAAATTCTCCATTTCTTTTTAGACACCAGACTCAACCAGTTCCCTTCCACCACCACTCTCCTCCTGCTGATGGAACTTGTCCTCTCTCAACAACTTCTCTTTAGGCTCCTCCCACTTCCTCAAAAAGTGTAGCCATGGGCACTTGCATGGGTCCCAGCTATGCCTGCCTGTTTGTTGGCTATGTAGAACAATCTATGTTGCAAGCCTGTACTGGTGTTGGTCCCCCATTTCTCCTATGCTACAATGACAACTGCATCGGTGCTGCTTCTTACATACATGCAGAGCTTGTCAACATCAACTTTGCCTCTAACTTCCACCCTGCCCTCAAATTTACCTGCTCCATTTCCAACACCATTTCTTCTCTTTATTGATCTCTCTATCTCTGGATACAGCGTATCTGCTGATGTCTATTATAAACCCACACTCTCGCAGCTAACTGAACTAAAGCCCTTCCCACCCTGCAACTTGTAAAAACGCCATCCCCTTCTTTCAATTTCTCCATCTCCGTCGCATCTGCTCTCAGGATGAGGCTTTTCACTCCAGAGCAAAGGAAATTACCTCCTTTTTCAAAGAGAGGGACTTCCCCTTCCTCCACCATCAACGCTGCCCAACCACATCTCTTCCATTTCACTCATGTCTGCTCTTACCCCATCCTTCCACAACTGTACCAGGGATAGGGTTCCTCTTGACCTCACCTACCACCCCACCAGCCTCCACGTCCAGCACATAATTCTCTGCAACTTCCGCCATCTCCAATGGGATCCTACCACCAGGAGGTTCCTGGTGTGGCCTCCTAAATTTTGGTGAGACCCGATGTAGATTGGGATACCGCTTTGCCAAGCACCTACACACCACCCACCAGAAGAAGTGGGATCTCCCAGTGTCCACCCATTTTAATTCCACTTCCCATTCCAAAATGTCAGTCCATGGCCACCTCTACTGTTGAGATGAAGCCACACTCAAGTTGGAGGAAAAACATCTTATATTCTGTCTGCAACAGGAATTCTGCAGATGCTGGAAATTCAAGCAACACACATCGAAGTTGCTGGTGAACGCAGCAGGCCAGGCAGCATCTCTAGGAAGAGGTGCAGTCGACGTTTCAGGCTGAGACCCTTCGTCAGGACTAACTGAAGGAAGAGTGAGTAAGAGATTTGAAAGTGGGAGGGGGAGGGGGAGATCCAAAATGATAGGAGAAGGCAGGAGGGGGAGGGATGGAGCCAAGAGCTGGACAGGTGATTGGCAAAAGGGATACGAGAGGATCATGGGACAGGAGGTCCGGGAAGAAAGACGGGGGGGGGGGACCCAGAGGATGGGCAAGGGGTATATTCAGAGGGACAGAGGGAGAAAAAGGAGAGTGAGAGAAAGAATGTGTGTATAAAAATAAGTAACAGATGGGGTACGAGGGGGAGGTGGGGCATTCTGTGATTGGACCCTTACCACCACTCAAGCCCCACCCCCAATCCATTTCCCCATCCAAGCAGATTTCTAACTTCTCAAAACCTAGGTTCTTTGTGAGCAATGTTTGAGAGTGCTCATCACCCATCCTCCATTTTAACATATTGAGATTCTTTGCCTTCAAAGTTATGAGTATAAAAACAATAGGTATAAAAACAATATGAAGGTCATTGCATTGTTCTACAAGACACTTGTGAAGCACACTGGAATACTGTTCAGTTTTGATCTCTCTTCACTACTTCCAGTTCAATAACATTTTTCCTATAGTAAAAAAGATTTGCAAAGATGTTGGTAGGACTTTATTCCACAGAGCACAGGAGACTGAAACGGCGCTCTTATAAAAGTATAAAAAATCACGCAGGTACAGATAAGGAGAATACACAGCCTTTTCCTGAGGATTGGTAGAAATAAAAAAAGAGAACTAAAGATTTAAGGTGAAAGGGGAAAACATTTAACTGAAACTTGAATCCAAGATCTATCTTTCTGAGGAGAAAGAGGCGTGCTAGGCTCTCTGCTCCCATTCTAAGTTTCTACAGGAATACCATCGGTGTCTTGTCTGGCTGCACCATTGTGTGGTACAAACTGCAAGACTCTATATAGAGGATAATAAAAACAACCAAGGGGATCTCTGGAATCTCCCTTCTCCCCCCTCATCATTTGTGACATTTACCAGAAGCACTGTATCCAAGGAAGTCAAGGCATTGTTGAGGATCCCTACCACCCATTCCACAATCTCTTTGACCCACTACCTTCAGGACTAAGACTTTCAGATTGCGTAACAGCTTCTTCCCCAAGGCTGAGACTAATGAACACCCTGCCACTGAGATCTTATCACTGCACACTACACACTGAATTATATGTTATTAACTTATTGCAGTAATATTTTTGCTTTGTGCTGAATGCAGTATGTTCCGTGGGTGCACCTTGGTCCGGAGGAACATTGATTTATTTAGTTGTATACATATACAGACAAATGATAATAAACTTGAACTTGGAGCAGCATTAAAAAACGCCTGTGGAATGAGCTGCCAAATTCTGAAATTTTATTTAACATGCTCCCAAGTTAATATATTATTGCTGACACAGGAACCAGTTTATTAGTATGAAAAGTACATACCATATATACTGGATTCCGGTTAATTAAGCCATTGGTCAATTGTGACAGTGGCTTATTTGGAACAGCTCTTAAAGAACCAAAACTAATTGAGAAAATATCCAGATTCCCTTCGTTTATTTGGGACATTATGCCATTTAATTGGGACAGGAGACTGTTGCTGAACAGCTTCTAACTAGCATCAGTCACTTGCATGTCAGCGGCCATTAGACACTACACTGCGCTTAAAGCAAACAGTTTTTCAGTAGCATCAGTTGCATAGATGCTTAAAAAGCAGTGATTTTTATCACGGATAGTTGGTGAGAAATAAGCTAGACAAATCAGAACTGTTTTGCTCACTGATTTCAGGCTTGGAGTTGCCAGAAGCAGCCGGGAGTGAAAATGAAAGTATTTTACTACTTCAAGTTATGAAAAATTTGAAGGTGTCGGCAAGGATCTTCAATGTCACAATCAAAATGAAATTTTGGAGGATGCTATTGTCGAAAGTATTGTATGAAGGTAGTCTGTTATCCACACTAGGTCTCTGCACAGGTAAGAACACAGCAGCTTACACTGAATGAATTCCTCTGTTGATTACTATTAAGAACTAATAGTTTTATAGTACTGTGGTGGTATTGGTAGTTTGTCCTATAATTCATTTTAATGTACAATCACAGTCTTTTTTATACCCATTAATCCATTCTCATGAAACTTTGGCTAATTTAGATAGCTGCTTAATTGGGCCAAAATGTATAGGTCACGTATGTCCCAATTAACTGGAATCCACTGCAGTTTGCAAACTACAACATGTTGTATTTGACTGTAATTCTTAGATTACTGTTTAACTGTTATTCTTTTTGCAGTTTAACAATAAACTGTCTGTTTTTATTTTTCTATAATTACTTATGTACAAATAACTGCTTAGTTTGCTCACTAGTGGTTACAATAGGTATACGTAATTGTCTGTGTTCCCCTAGTGGCTGCACTGGTATACGTAATTCTCAAAAGCTCTGGAAGCTTGTGTTCTGCATTACTTGAATAAGAGCTCTCTCATTGGTCAACTTATCTATAAATTTGAATGGAATCTTCCTTGTGTATGGATACAAAAATAGCTGACCGCAACACAGCGTCATCTCAAGACCTTAATTCTTTTGTCACTCAGCACTTAGCAGACCTCTCGTGTAGTTTTGTGCCACTCTCCTGATTTCTGAAAGAAACTTGGATTAAAACATCAGAATACAACACTTAGTAAACAAATCAGGAATTCAATACAAATGCAAGAGTATCTCACTCAAGAATATTTATGTTGTTCACTTGACAATGTTATCATTTGTGCTTTGCTGAAGGAATCTTCAACAAAACATACATCTATTCAAAGTTTTGTATTTTCCTCTACTTCAAAACAATCAACAGTCTCATGGAATAAGGGAAGTGTGCTACTAAAGATGTTATAAGAGAAATTCTACATTTTGGAAGATATTTAGTAGCGGCATTGGTATTGTCAGTTCAAAGTTACACACTTAAAATTTGCAGAATTCATTGCCAAATATTTACTTAACATTAAGTCAGGCTGCATCTGTGGAGAAAGTAAACTAACATTTCAGGTTACTGACCTTTCAGCAGAATGGGATAATTAGAAATCAAAGAAATGTTAAACTGAGATGCGAGAGGGAGGTGGAAAAAACACAAAGGTAGTGTCTGATATGGTGGAAACTATGCAAACCTGAATGAGATGAGTGGTGGGTGCCAGCTAAGTGAGGCTGCTGAAAGCCTTCTGATCACAGCTAACCTGTCTGAAGGTGTCAACAGAAATAAACAAGAACAAAAGGGGAAAAATTATCAGCACTGGAACGAAGATAAAACACTGAAGTCACTGGAAATCAGAAGTAGATGTCAATTTCACAATACTCAGCACATCAGGCACCATCTGCAGAGGAAATGGTGTTACAACTTTAATCAAAACTGGACAGCATTAATTCTGATAGAAACCAGAAAGGCTGGCAACCTGCATCTGATGCAAAATCATGAGGATTGTAATAGGTCTAGTTGAACAGGGAGATGCTGTTCCTTCAGCATATGTTAGCCATTTTTGGAACTGCAGAAAAGGATAGAGTACTATTTTACCAAGTTTTGTGATTATACAGGTTTCCCCTACCATCCGAAGGTAGAGCGTTCCTATGAAAGCGTTTGTAAGCCAGAATGTCATAAAGCGAAGAAGCAATGACCATTTATTTATATGGGAAAAATTTGTGAGCATTCGCAGACCCAAAAAATAACCTACCAAATCATGCCAAATAACACATAAAACCTAAAATAACACTAACATATAATAAAAGCAGGAATATATGATAAATACACAGCCTATATAAAGTAGAAATACTTTTCTACAATCATTGCCGCACTGTTCTCCGTAGCGAAAATCTCACACAAGCACTCTCGGCAGAAACACTCCCTCCAGTAACCTTTAAGCTGTGAAACTGACAAATCATACCAAATAACGCCTAAAAATACACTGCCTACATAAGTAGAAATAATGTATGTACAGTGTAGTATCACTTACCGGAGTTGGGAAGACAGCGCCGAGCAAACTGATGATGGTGTGTTAGGCTGAGTCGGAGGTTGGGGTGGTGCAGTGGACCCCAACCGCCAGGCCGCGGACCAATATCAATCTGTGAAGCATGCGGTGGTGCAGCAGTAGCCGGGACGCACCCAGAACATCTTTTTAAAAAAGCCAAAATAAACAAGCTAATTAATTAGGTGCCGGGCTGCACCTAATTAATTAGCTTGTTTATTTTGGCTTTTTTCTTAAAGATGTGCTGGGTGTGTCCCGGCTACCGCTGCATTCTCCACGGCAATGTATCGGTCGGCGGCCCGAGGTTGGGGTGGTGGGACACTGGGGTGTCATCTCATCGTCGTCTGTTTCCATCAGCGCAGGCAGGTCATCTTCTTCCATGTCTGCCTGCCTCGATGTCGAAAGTCGAGGTTTGTCGTCTGCTGTGGAAGGCTTGAAAAATGACAGTATGCTTCACTGCTTAGCCTCGCACATTTTTCTATCATCTCATGCAGTTGCTTCACGTTCAGTTCCTGGACGACTTCACTTTCAGTCCGTTCGCTACTGCATTCGTTTCAATTGTTATCCTCTCCTCCTCCAATTGCATCAGCTCTTCATCTATCAGTTCTTGGTCATGGGATGTCAAAACCTCCAACATCATCTTCGTCAACTTCCACAAGCCAAACTCATTTAGTCCTTACTTCGTTCACCACGATCGAAATGCTTAATTATGTCTAGTTTTACGCTGTGTAACACCCTTACGAGCTCTTTTAGGCTTTTTCAATACCTTAGAACTCATCTTGCAAATGGATGCTCAAAATAAATCGACATAAAGCACAGATGCTCACAGGCACGTGTTTAAGCAATGCTGGCTAGAATGCAGTACCGGGGGAGCAGCTTGGCTGCTCGGGGTGCCCGCTGCCTCTTATCGCGTGCTGCTTTTTTCTAACAGTGAAAACACCTTCTGTTAGCGAAAACAGGTAACTAATGTAGGTCTTTCGTAACAGCGAGGTTTCGTAAAAGCGAACGTTCGAAAAGCAGGGGACACCTGTACTGTAATCTGATGTAAATCAAAGTACATAATACCCAACATAATACATAGAGATCCCAATACCAAAGAACACCAGATTTCCAGCAACTTTGTTTCATATTTCAAAGTTCTACAATTGTTTTCCACTTCCTCACCCCTTCACTCGCATTCTCTTGCTATTTATCTTTCCCAGAGATCTGTAAATAACACTTTCAGTCAGTTCTTGTCCTTCAACCAGTCTCCATCTTATCAGACACTTGTTATCTCCAAACCATCCCCTTGCCTGTAACTTCAAACATTTCAGTTCTCCTCATTGTGATGAAAGGCAAGTGGTCTAAAACATTAATACTGCTCGCCTCTCCATATTTTCAGCCAGTTTCTATTTTTGTTATATTTCCATCTACTGCATTTTGCTTTGCTCACTTGTGATGAACCAGTGATCAGAAATAATTTTTAAATGGAAACAAGGAAATTCAATATAAATAGGAAGGAGGAATTAAGAACAAAAACACAGACTACCAAAGGGTGCAGTTGAGACTGAAAATATTGTTTATGGTTAACTTAACAAATCCATCAGAGACACCCACCACTCTGGTCATGTCCTTTCTCATTACTAGTGAAGTACAAGAGCCTGAAGACCCTCAAAGTTTTAGGAACAGCTTCTTCCCCTCCACAAGATTTTTGAATGGTCTGTGAACACAGTAGCTCAGTATTACTATTTGCACTAATTTTTTTTATATTGTAACTTAGAAATTCTTTTTCTCCTTCGATGTACTGCTGCTACAAAACAACTATTTTCATAGCACATCATTGATAATAACTGATTCTGCTTTAATTCTCATTTGAGAATAGGTTCTCCCCCTCTGCCATCCGATTTCTGAATGGACGTTAAAACCATGAACACTACCTCACTATATTTGTTTCTGCTCTACTTATTTAACTAATATTTATATACATACATACTAATTGCACAAGTATGCAATCCTTCAAGTCAAAATTTAGTAGATGCACCTTTGGCAGCAATTACATCCTTAAGTCTGTGTGGATAGGTCTCTATCAGCTTTGTACATCTGGACACTGCAATTTTTCCCCATTCTTCTTTACGAAACTGCTCAAGCTCCGTCAGATGGCATGGGGATCATGAGTGAACAGCCGTTTTCAAGTCCAGCTACAAATTCTCAATTGGATTGCAGTTTGGACCCTGACTTGGCCATTCCAGGACTTCAGCTTTGCTGTTTTAAGCCTTTCCTCCATAGCTTTGGCTTTATGTTTGGGATCATTGTCTTGCTGGAAAACAAATCATCTTCCAAGTCACAGTTCTCTTGTAGACTGCATCAGGTTTTCCTCCAGGATCACCCTGTATTTTACTGCATTCATTTTACCCTCTACCTTCACAAGCCTTCCAGGGCCTGCTGCAGTGAAGCATTCCCACAGCATGATGCATTCACCACCATGCTTCACAGTAGGGGTGGTGTGTTTTTGATGTGTAGTGTTTGGCTTACACCAAACATAGCATTTAGTCTGATGGCCAAAAAGCTTAGTTTTGGTTTCATCAGACCATAGAACCTTCTTCCAGATGACTACAAAGTCTCCCACATACATGCCATCTGGCAAACTCTAGCCGAGATGTTACGAGAGTTTTTTTTCCCCCAACAATGGCTTCCTCTTTGCCACTTTCTCATAAAGCCGCAACTGAGTAAAGTACCCAGGCAACAGTTTTATGCACCGCTCCCATCACAGCCACTGAAGCTTGCAACTCCTCCAGAGTTATCATAGGTCTCTTGGTGGCCTCCCTCACTAGTCCCCATCTTGCACAGGGACTCAGTTTGAGGATGGCCTGCTCTAGGCCGGTTTACAGCTGTACCATGCTCTTTCCATTTCTTGATGATGTACTCCAAAGGATATTCAGAGACTTGGAAATTTTCTTGCACCCATCTCCTGACTTGTGCTTTTCAAACACCTTTTCGCAGTTTCTTGGAGTGTTCTTTTGTCTTCATGGTGTAGTTATTGCAAGGATACTGACTCACCAGCCATTGGACCTTCCAGATATAGGTGTATTTTACACCTTGACTACATACAGGTCTCTAAAAACAGATCTCCATTTAACTAATTACATGACTTCCAAAACCAATTTGCTATACCAGTGATGATTTGGTGTGTCATTTTAAGTGGAGGGGTGGATACTTATGTAATCAATTGTATGGTGTTTTATATTTGTAATTAATTTTGATCCCTTTGCAGAGATGTTTTCACTTCAACATGAAAGTCTTTTTCTGTCGATCCGTCTAAAAAGCCAAATTAAATCCTCTGTGACTAAATGTTGTAAAACAATAAAACATGAAAGCTTCCAAGGGGTAAATACTTTTGATAGGTACTGTATATATGATACAACTTTCTTGAAGTACTTAAAATTTCCAAAATAATTCTAAGAGCAGACAATAACTTCAAACCATAAAAGTAAAGCTTAAAAAGTCAATAATAATTTTCATAGTTGGGCCTGGCAATGCTCTGGGACCAAGTTTCTAATTCAAGTAGAAAAATCACTTTGCAATTTTAGAGACTACATTTAGAAAATCAATGCAAAAACCGAAAGATTTTAAGGTTAATGTTCAATTAGTAAATTTAATAAGACAATTATTTGTTTTGCCAAAGTCAACTGCATATAGATGAAGTTTTGAAATCTCATACAATTACAACAGTTGTTTGAATATGGCATGAAGTATGCCTGATGTCGACATTAATTGAAAGCCTACCTATCACATTTAAAATTTAAAGTTTTTGCAAGGATTTGTTAAAACAGTTCAGCATGGAGTAGAGCTTCCTCCATTATTTTAATGAAAGCAGACACCGCAACACTTAAAAACTGAATTCCAAAGCCAAAATAAATTTAAACTCAGCTTCCTGTTTAAAAATGCAAAGATTCCAGTTCCCACCATCATTACACATTTTGATTATGTTGATAGCAAGCAAAATTTATTTTCACATGGTGCAGCAGGCCTCAATTTCTCATGATGATCCCACTGTGTAACACCAGAAGCAAAGGTGAAGATTAGGGTAATAACCTGGTTACTCAAAAATTAACCCAACTTTCTCGACACTGCCTGATCAGTTGCCAGTTTCCAGCAATTTGTTCCCCTTCCCCTCAGCCTGCCCCAGTGTTGTATTTTTCAATAGTTAACACATGGGATTTTACTTTGAATGTCAAGTTAAAGTTTGATGTGTCACCAATGTTATTCAATGAAAAGCTACATTTATCAATTTATAGAAACTCTTCACTCTCACCCCCACATTCATTTTGTGTAGCATGTGTGTAGCACACGTGTGTTTGCGAAGCCTGTGTGCAGTGTGTGTGGGGGGGGGGTCAAGATGGCATTCAAGCTTTAATATTAATATATTCCAAACAAAAATATCAATAGTGCTTTAAATACCTACTGACATACAGTTTGGTCCAAGGTGAATATTCTCATACACCTTCAGTTTAAGAATTACCAAGGAAAAAAAATTTGAAACACTTTCATCATTCTTCGTTCTCTTTTCAGTTCCCCCTTAAAGAAGAACGTGCTAATTTCATTCCTTCTCTGTTGTATACCCAACCAATGGACATGCTGGCAGCCATCAACCCAATTCACTTAGCCCATGCATTTTACCAATTAGCTATTTTAAACAGATGGCATTTCCACAATTTACTTAAAAAAAATATAGGGCAACTTTTTATTAGAAGGGTACTATTATGTTTGGTACCTAATTTTTCTCACACACTCAGTTTCAAAAAAAAACCACAGACATCAAGCCCAAAGTGCCAAGCCCATTGAAGATTTCACAACATTTGTTGCTTAGGAATGATGTGCTTATTTTATGACACTAGATTCACTCAACAATCAATTTGAATGATTTTAAAGTGTTACTTTGAAAAATCTTCCAAAAATTAAAGATAATATCAGAAGTAAAATTTAAAAAGTGAACATGAACACATTCAAATACCTTCATTTTTTGTAATACAGCCTCTGGGATACGGCAGTCATAAGAAAAAATAACAAACATGGATTACCAATTACAAATAGCCTCGAGGTATATTTTAGTATTATAATTTTTTCACTACTGAATCCATTGTTCGATTTATGTTTAAATATGAAATACCACAAATTAAGCTTACTTTTTAATGTAAGCATCATTCTTCCTGTGCTTATGGAAGGACAGTGGAGATAGAGCACACCAGGACGCCAGCATGCCTGGTACTCAACTGAACTTTATTGATAACCCTGCTTGTACCGTATGTAAACTCCTCCCATGTGAGAATGACTGATTGGCATAGGAATGATATTAATTCCCACATTTCCCCTTCTTGAAAAACAGAAAAACTAAGTACTTGTCTATAGAAATGCATTGAAATTATGGTCACTGAAGTTGAGTGATACAGTTTGCTTTACACACAGAACATAACTTATGCTCCTTACATACACAAAGAATTACCAACAAAATTGACTTTTTTTTTAAAAAAACAGCCTCTCACTCTTTGTACAAAAAGGAATTGCCAGCATTATCTCTAGGAAGAGGAACAGTCGACGTTTCAGGCCAAGACCCTTCGTCAGGAGTCCTGACGAAGGGTCTCGGCCTGAAACATCGACTGTACCTCTTCCTAGAGATGCTGCCAGCAACTTTGATGTGTGTTGCTTGAATTTCCAGCATCTGCAGAATTCCTCGTGTTTGCCAACATTATAACTGCTTTTAGCAATCTCTTTGTACAAAAAATAATTGCCAACTCTACAACTTTGTTTTTAAAAAGTCTCACTCTTTGTATAAAAGTTACCAACATTATAATAGTCTTTCTGTTTTTAATGGTCTTTGTTTTCCCCCTTTTTTCCAATTCCCTTTTTTAAAAACTTATTTTGTGAAATGTTTTCAACGTGAGTTCTCTCAAAACAAAAACACGAAATCTAATGGTGGTCAGGGTAGACTACCTAAACATTCTAGCAAAGTGAGAGGATTATTCTGCCTCTTCAGTCACTTGCCCTAATACAGCAGTCTCCAACTACTGGGCTGCAAGGAAACGATATGAGTCAGCTGCACCTTTCCTCATTCCCTGTCACGCACTGTTGAACTTGAACACAGGGTTGCCAACTGTCCCATATTTGACCGGACATCCCGTATATTGGGCTAAATTGGTTTGTCCCGTATTTCCCCCGCTAAGGTAGAGCGTTCCTATGAAACCTTTCATGCTGAAATGGCATGAAGCGAAGAAGCAATTCCCATTAATTTATATGGGGAAAAATTCTTGAGCGTTCCCAGACCCAAAAGATAACCTAACAAATCATACCAAATAACACAAAACCGAAAATAAATAACACTAACATATAGTAAAAGCAGGAATGATATGATAAATACACAGCCTATATAAAGTAGAAATAATGTATGTACAGTATAGTCGGGAAGATGAAAGCGAAACTGATTTGTGGGGAGAGAAAAAAAATTGGCACGTACGCGCACATCACACACACCCACACAGGTGCCCGCGCAAGGCTTCATGGTCATGGTAGTCTTTCCTGGGGTAAAGTGTCCCGGGATTTGACTGCTACTTTTGTCCCTTATTTGGGAGTGAGAAAGTTGGCAACTCTAACTGTAAAAGACATGTTGAGGTGAGTTTAACCCTACTTGAACACCCCCCTCCCGGTCGGCCGGTCCGCAAGAATATTGTCAATATTAAGCTGGTCCGCGGTGCAAAAAAGGTGTGGACCCCTGCCCTAATACATCTGTGGTGGGACAGATAAATGACCCAATCTGGTACAAGTTTCTGGAAGTGTTGGAGCCAGTGGAGATTCCTAAACAGGTACGTCCACCTCAGGAGAGTGGTCCTCTTCATAAGGATCAGGCCACTATTTCTTTCTGTCTTTCATGCACAAGCGCAGGCCTGTTCTCTCAGGTTTCACCTTGCTGTATAACTGCTGCTGAGGATGTAGAAGACAGCTTAGACATGTCAACATTAAGTAATGATCCACAGTGAGAAGGTATTTATCTCTTCTCAGCTCGAAAATGTCTCTGCCTGCAATTTGCCAAGGAAAGTCTGAATTCTGTGGGTTCAGCATAATTTTTGTGCAGTTTTCTGCATGCTTCATATTGCTTTATACAGTCTCCCTGCTGTGTACTCAGACCAGGCCACCACACGGATTGCCTTGCTCTTAAGATGGCATTTTTGACACCTTGATGTCCTTGGTGGATATGACGGATGATTTTGGTGTGCATAGAAGTAGGAATGGCGAGTCCAAAGCCCTTTGGCAACAAACCGTCAAGAATGGTGATTCTGTCCCTTTCAAGCTAGTAAGATTTGAGCTCATGAATTCTTTTTGGAATAGCTGGCCATCCATGCTCACAGTATCGCATGACCTTGCACCAGATTTGGTTGTTTTACAACTCAGCACAAATTTCAACCAGTTTAGTGTAATGCAGGGAAGCTTTCATATACCTAAGCCAAGTAGATGTTGGCATCTTCCTCGAGGGCGGAGTCCACATCTGTCCACTCACTTTTGCATGGCATCCTCGACAGCATCTCATGTTATGAAAGATTTGTTCAATGTCATAACAATATCATATAGGCCTCATTCTTAATCTTTGCAGATGTGGTGGTAGGTCATCCAAGTGTTTCAAGCTGAGGAGGCTGACAAATGACTTGTGGTCTGTTTCAAGTATAAATTTAGTCCCTATTTAGTAGCAGCTGAAATGTTCACAACCCCACAGAGACCCAGCGATGCCATTTCAATTTTGGTGTAACACTAGATACTGACACATTATGCCACTGGTTTCCATACACCAGTGCAGTATTGCACGAGCACTCCCTCTGGCCAAAGGAAGACATGGCTGCTGAGACCTTAGTTGCTTTATTCAGATCAAAGTACACCAATGTTGGCAGAAAGATTAAGAGTTGCTTTAAGTGATGAGACTGACTTCTCCTGTGGTACATCACGAGTCCAAACCTTTGAGGTCACAGGGACTTGCTTTCCCTCTGCCAAATCTGGAATGAACTTTCCCAACTAGTTTACCATGCCAAGGAAACTGCAGATCTTGATACATTTGTAGATTATTCCATGTTCTAAACTCCTGCCAGTTTCCTGAATCTGATTGCACTCCCTCAGAGGACAGTTGGTGGCCGAAGATCTTCACTTCCAACTTTGCAAATTCACGTTTCTTTTTGTTCAGGTTGATTCCAGCCTGTTTCAGTTTCTCGGAGGCAGTTTCCACTCTTTCGTCATGTTCCTCACTTGAGCCTCTGAAGATGAGTATATCATCCATATGAAAGACTACTCCTTCCAGCCCCTCAGGATTTAGTTCATCATCATCTGAACGTGGTCAGGAGCTGATGAGATGCCAAAAGGAAGTCTCTTGAAAGCACAGCATCCATATGGTGTGATAAAGGTTCTGATCTTCTATAACTCAGGAGCTAAACAGATATGGCAGAACCCTGAGTTTGCATCTACTTGGTAAGAAATTTTCTCCACCCAGTATACCCAATGTGTGCTCGGAGGGCAACAAACTTCTCCTGCCTCACTGCATAATTCAATTTTGTTAGATCAACACAGATCCTCACCGTGTTATCTGGCTTGGTCGTGGGTACAGTGTCCACACACGAGTCCGCAGGTCCATTCACTCTAGTTATTATGTCAAGCACCTCCATTCTCTCAAGTTCATCGTTGATTTTGTTCCTCAATGGAACAGATATATGCCTCACTGTGCTCAGAAAGTAGGCTGTCACTCCTGGCCTCAGTCAGATAAAGTACTCTTCTTTCAGTACCACCAGGTCTGTGAACAATTCTGGGTACTTCTCCTGCCAATGAACATTGCAAGGCTTGATTCACTGAACAATGAGGTTCAGCTTCTGAATGACATATCGTCCCAGTAATGGTGAGAAGATTCTGAACAGACATCCTCTCCTAACTTCCTCATTTTTACATATGGAAATAAACATTCCTTTTCACAGTGAGCTTGCGTTTCCCTGGCCCCATGAGCACTTCCTTGGTTGCGTTTAGGTTCTTGAACAGACATTCATGGATGGCTGTGACATCTGCCACAGTGTACATTTTGAAAGTCACTGCCTCATTTTGCAACTGAGCCACAGTACACCAGTCTGGTCTATTTGAATCTGGAACCCCAAGGAAAGCTCTCTTCATCTGAATCATCTTCTTTGACTTCCTGAAGACCTGTTTGAGTAACTCTGCCTTCTCCAATGGCCAATTCTACTGCATTGGTGGCATTTCACTTTTGCTAAACATGGAATGGAGACTTGCCACATCTCTTGCAGTTAGTCATTTTATCTGGTCTTTGTTTTCCTTGTCTGTTTTGTTTGAGCTGAGCTCTATTCTCACCTCTTTCTGTAGCCTTTCTGACTGCACCTTGTTTGTACAGCTTCTAGCTTTACCTCAGCATCATTTTCATGCCCAAGTTCTGTGTGCTGCTGATGAACATCCTCACTGCCTAACCAAAGTGCTGTAGTGTGGGATTTGCCTGCAACTGAATTTTCTGACAATTTGATGTCTAGAAGTCCGACAACAAACCTGTCTCTAATGAGTCCATCTCTCAGATGTCCAGATGCACAGTTGTTTGACAGGGCATACAATGCTGTGATGAAGTCATTTACACTTTCATCCAGCTCTGGTTTTCTGGATTTGAACTTTGCCCTCGCTTTCCTAGGAAATATTGATTGAATTTGTCTTGCACTATTTCGTACTCCTTTTGCTGAGCATCTATCAGTTCCAATCCACTCATGATGTAATCTGCTTGGTCACCCATGCAATATATCGGTGTGCTTACTTGATGCTCTTCAGAAGACTAAGTGAGATTGCTTGCAACCCCAAATCTCTCAAAGCATCTGAGCCATCTCTCAAAGACCCCTGGTTTAAAGAAATCAAATGTCTTAGGGGCTTTATTGCATAAGCAGATGTAGGTATTTGCTCCACTTTCCTGGTTTTGTCTATTATTGTTTCTCAGGTCATGTTGCAAAAGCAAACTAGAAAGCTTAGGTTGATAGATCTGTAGATATTTTTCTGTAGATATTTTTCATAGATATGCAAACAAGAACTGTTTTACTGTAAATTCTTTCTTGTTGGGGAACTTACTTAGTCTGTAGGACCAGTTTGACAATCAACCACTTCTGGTACCATGTGATACCACGTTGTACTCGTTATTGAGGGACGATGCAGAGCACACCAGGACGCTAGCATGCAGGATACTCAACTGAACTTTACTGACAACCCTACTTGTACAGTATGTGAACTCCTCATAAGTGTGAGTGGCTAACTAAGCCACTCAGTGGTACAGGAGTAGCAATAACTACCACTACAATTGTACCATATAGCCTACAGTATAATAAAGGACTACTTTATGTTTTAGTACATGTCACTGAATGCGCTATTAGGCTCATATTGAGCATGCGCTATTAGGCATTTGTACGTGTCTACCAAGTTCGGATTATGCCAGTTAAGAACCATGAAACTTAGCTCCCGTCTCCAGCGTTTTTATTAATAACATTGTTGTGTAACCAGACCACATACACAACAACAATTCTTTGCTTATTTCTGTTTTACTAAAATAAAATGACAAATGGGCTAAGGAAGGCTCAACTGTTGGTTTAGAACAAATTGCATTTTATAGGAAGTGACTTCTATTTGGAAATCTGGGTGCTAGATGTCAAACAAAAAAAAGAGACTTTATTATGAATGCCACAATCTCAATGATCTAATATTCCAAAATTTTCCACGTATTCACTCAATACTACAACTTCCATTATCAAGACAAAAATAACATTAGATTCAACCAAAAAAAATCACAGCACCCCACACTTGCATTCATTTCCCCCCTCCCCCCAAGGAAAAGGACACTGCCTCCGTGGAGCAGTATCAGCACTAAAATCAGTGGAATGAGAAAGAAGTTAGCCAAAGTAAATAGAAAGGAGGTGCTAGCAGGGGTGACAGCAGAGCAGCAATAGCGTGAGTTTCGGGGGAAAATAACAAAGGTGCAAGATAGATGTATTCCAGAAACAAAGAAATTCTCAGATGGCAAAATAGTACAACCATGGCTGACAAGGGAAGTCAAAGCTAATGTAAAAGTAAAAAAAAAGGTCATACAACAAAGCAAAAATTAGCAGGAAGCAAACTAGCAAACAATATCAAAGTGGATAGTAAAGGCTTTTTCAAGTATGCAAAAAGAGTTGAGAGTAGATAATCAGGCTGGAGAAGTAATAACAAGGGACAAGGAGATGGTAGGTGAACTAAATGAGTATTTTGCATCAGTTTTCACCACGGAAGACACTAGCAGTGGGCAAAATTTGGCTTGATGGGCCGAATGGCCTACTTCTGCTCCTTTGACTTGTGAAAATGTTGAAGGGTGTGAGTGCAGTTACTATTACAAGGGAGAAGGTGCTCAAAAAACTGAAAAACCCAAGGGTACACAAGTCACTCGGACCAGATGAATTGTATCCTAGGGTTCTGAAAGAGGTAGTGGCAGAGATTATGGAAGCATTAGCAATGATCTTTCAAAAATTATTGGACTCTGGCATGGTCTCCAGATTCTAAGGGGAATATTTCAAGGCAAATAGAATATTAAAAAAGCACTGATAGACAGGAGTCCAAGGCTAAAGGAGATGGATAAATGGGTGAGGGAAGGGAGAACTTCAGATGGTGGAGAGCACCCCCACAACAACATGTACGCCATTTTCAGTACTGCTGGGGGAACGACCTACCTGGGGGAAGCAACAGCAGCCGAGCACTGAGTCTGGCCCTATGGTTCAGAATCCACAGTGATGAAATGCTTTGAGAGGTTGGTCATGACTAGACTGAACTCCTGCCTCAGCAAGGACTGGACCCATTGCAATTTGCCTATCGCCACAATAGGTCAATGGCAGACGCAATCTCAATGGCTCTCCACATGGCTTTGGAGCACCAGGACAACACAAATACCTATATTCATCGACAATAGCTCAGCATTTAATACCATCATTCCCACAATCCTGATTGAGAAGTTGCAGAACATGGGCCTCTCTACCTCCCTCTGCAACTGGATCCTCAACTTCCTAACCGTAAGACCACAATCTGTGCGGATCGGTGATAACACACCCTCCTCGCTGATGATCAACACTGGCGCACCTCAGGGGTGTGTGCTTAGCCCACTGCTCTACTCTCTGTATATACATGACTGTGTGGCTAGGCATAGCTCAAATACCATCTATAAATTTCCTGACAATACAACCATTGTTGGTAGAATCTCAGGTGGTGACAAAAGGGCATACAGGAGATATGCCAACTAATGGAGTGGTGCCGCAGCAACAACCTGGCACTTAACATTGGTAAGATGAAAGAGCTGATTGTGGACTTCAAGAAGGACAAGGGAAAGGAACACACATCAATCCTCAGAGGGATCAGAAACGGAGAGAGTGAGCAGTTTCAAGCTCCTGGGTGGCAAGACCTCTGAGGATGCAACTTGGTTGCGACATATTGATGTAGTTACAAAGAAGGCAAGACAGTGACTATACTTCATTAGGCGTTTGAAGAGATTATGCATGTCAACAAATACACTTAAAAACTTCTATAGTTGCACCGTGGAGAGCATTCTGACAGGCTGCATCACCGTCTGGTATGCAGGGGCTACTGCACAGGACCGAAAGAGGCTGCAGAGAGTTGTAAATCTAGTCATCTCCATCTTGGTTACTAACCTATGAAGTACCCAGGACATCTTCAGGGAGTGCTGTCTCAGAAAGGCAGCATTCATTATTAAGGACCTCCAGCACCCAGGGCATGCCCTTTTCTCACTGTTACCATCAGGTAGGAGGTGCAGAAGCCTGAAGGCACACACTCAGTGATTCAGGAACAGCTTCTTCCCTTCCGCAATCCTATTCCTAAATGGACATTGAACCCTTGGACACCACCCCACTTTTTAAAAAATATACAGTATTTCTTATTTTGCATGTTTTTAAAAAAAATCTATTATATGTATACTGAAATTGATTTACTTGTTATTTTTATTTAATTATTTTCCCCTATATAATGTATTGCATTGAACTGCTGCTGCTAAGGTAACAAATTTCACGTCACATGCCGGTGATAATAAACCTGATTCTGAAGGTTAGGGGACTGAAGAGGATGGCAGCAATAATAAGGGACTCTATGATTAGAGGGAAAGAGTTGATTCTGCGGACACGAAAAAAAACACAGATGGTAGTTTGCCTCCCAGGTGCAAGGGTCCACAATGTTTCTGAACGCATTTACAATATCCCAAAATGGAGGGTGAGTAGCCAGAAGTTGTGGTACATACATACTGACATAGGTAGAAGGGAGGAGGTCCTGAAAACAGGAAATTAGGAAGGAAGCTGAGAAGCAGGACCTCATGGGTAGTAATCTCAGGATTGCTACCTGTGCCATGCAACAGTGAGGATAGGAATAGAATGAGGTGGCAGATAAATGAAGCACTGAAGCGGGGGCAGGGATTCAGATTTCTGGACAATCATGGATCTCTTCTGGGGTAGGTGTGACCTGTACAAAAGGGTCGAATCAGAGGGGGACCAATATTCCTGTGGGCTGTTGGGAGTGGTTTAAACTAACATGGCAGGGGGATGAGAACCAGTATGATAAGAGCTGATGATCAGCCGGCAGGTTTACAAATGGATAATGGGTGTAACATGGATATAAGAAAGGACAAACCAATGACTGGGTACAAATGTAGACAGAGCAAAGAGTTAAACTGTACCACACAGTGCAAATTCAAAAAGGTGAAGAATGCAGGACTGAAGGTGTTATATTTAAATGTGAGTAGAATTTGGAATAAGGTGGACAAACTCATGGCACAATTAGAGATTGGTCAGTATGACATTCTGTGCATCACTGAGTCGTGGCCAAAAGGAGGCCATAGTTGGGAGCTTAACATCAAAGGATATATCTTGTATCAGAAGGACAGGCAGGAAGGCATAGGCGGTGGTGTGGCTCTGTTGGTAAGAGATGGAACTACATCTTTAGAAAGAGGTGACATAGGGTCTGAGAATGTTGAATCTTTGTGGCTGGAGTTAAGAAACTGCAAGGGTAAAAGAAACACATTATGGGAATCATTGGCCTCCAAATAAGATGTGGGGTTGAGGTTGCAAAGGGAGCTAGGAAAAGCATTTAATAGGGTAATATCATAATTGTAATGGGGGACTTCAATATGCAAGGGGATTGGGAAAACTAGAGTGGTGTTGGATCACAAGAGAGGGAATTTGTTGAATGCCTACGAAATGGCTTTTTAAGAGCACCTTGTGCTTCAGCCTACTTGGGAAAAGGCCATCATAGATTGGGTATTGTGCAACAACCCAAATTTTTACTAGGGAGCTTAGCATAAAGGAACCCTTAGGAGGCAGTAATCATAATATGATTGAATTCACACTGCAATTTGAGAGGGAGAAGCACAAATCACACATATCAGTATCACAATGGATTAAAGAGAATTACAGAGGCATGAGACAGGAGCTTGCCAGGTGGATTGGAGGAAGATACCAGTGGTTGACGACAGAGCAGAGGTGGCTGAGGTTTCTGGGAATATTTCAAAGCACAGGATAGCCATGTCCCACAGAAGTTCACAAATGGCAACCGTGGTTGACAAGGAAAGTTAAGGATGGCGTAAAAGCCAAGGAAAATGCATACAAGGTAGCAAGTGAGTGGAAAGTTGGATGATTGGGAAACTTTTAAAATCCAACGAAAGAAACTAAAAAAGCAACATAGGAAAAGATGAAATATGAGGGCAAACTAGCCAATAAAATAAACATAGAAACATAGAAAATAGGTGCAGGAGTAGGCCATTCGGCCCTTCGAGCCTGCACCGCCATTTATTATGATCATGGCTGATCATCCAACTCAGAACCCTGCCCCAGCCTTCCCTCCATACCCCCTGACCCCCGTAGCCACAAGGGCCATATCTAACTCCCTCTTAAATATAGCCAATGAACAGGCCTCAACTGTTTCCTGTGGCAGAGAATTCCACAGATTCACCACTCTCTGTGTGAAGAAGTTTTTCCTAATCTCGGTCCTAAAAGGCTTCCCCTCTATCCTCAAACTGTGGCCCCTCATTCTGGACTTCCCCAACATCGGGAACAATCTTCCTGCACCTAGCCTGTCCAATCCCTTTAGGATCTTATACGGTTCAATCAGATCCCCCCTCAATCTTCTAAATTCCAACGAGTACAAGCCCAGTTCATCTAGTCTTTCTTCATATGAAAGTCCTGCCATCCCAGGAATCAATCTGGTGAACCTTCTTTGTACTCCCTCTATGGCAAAGATGTCTTTCCTCAGATTAGGGGACTAATATAAAGCAGGATACTAACAGCTTTTTCAGTTATATAGAGTAAAAGGGAGCTGAGAGTTGATATTGGGCCACAGGAAAATGATGCTGGTTAGGTAGTAATGCGAGACCAAGATATGCAAGATGAACTTTCAGTCTTCACCGTGGAAGACACTAGCAGTGTGCCAGACATCCATGAGTGTCAGGGAGCAGGATTAGTGTCATTGCTATTACAAAGAAAAAAGGCTTGGCAAACTCAAAGGTCTTAAGGTGGACAAGCCACCTGGACTACATCCCAGAGTCCGAAAAGGAGTTGCTAAAGAAATAACAGGTGCATTGTTCATGATCTTTCAAGAATCACTTGATTCTGGCATGGCCCTGGAGGACAGGAAAATTGCAAATATCACTCTACTGAAATTATAGGCCAGTTAGCCTAACCTTAGTGGTTGGGAAAGTGTTGGAGTCTATTATTAAAGATGAGGTTTAGGGGTACTTGGAAACTAATGATAAAATAAGTCAAAATCAGCATGGTTTCTGTAAAAGGGTAATCTTGCCTGACAGATATGTTAAGAGTTCTTCGACGAAGTAACAAGCAGGGTGGACAAAGGAGAGGCAGTGGATATCATTTACTTGGATTTTCAGAAAGCATTTGATAACATACCACACGAGGCTGCTGAACAAGATAAAATCCAATGGTTTTACAGGAAACATACTCACATGGATAGCGGAATGGCTGACAGGCAGGAGTGGGAATAAAGGGAGCCTTATCTGGTTGGCTGCCCGTGACTGGTGGTGCTCTTCAGGGGTCAGTACTGGGACCGCTACTTTTCACATTTAGCTAAGGGAATTGATAGCTTTGTGAGTAAGTTTGAAGATATGAAGGTCAGTGGAGGGGCCGGTAGTGTTGAAGAAGCATTGCAATTGCAGCAGGACTTAGACAAATCAGAAGAATGAGCAAAAAAGTGGTAGATGGAATACAGCGTTGGGAAATGTATGATAATGCATTTTTGGCAAAAGGAACAATAGTGCAGACTATTATCTAAATGGGGAGTAAATTCAAACATCAGAGGTGCAGAAGGACTTGGGGGTCCTTCAGCAAGACACCCGGGTTAATTTAAAGCAGCAAATACAATGATAGTATTTATTTCAAGAGGAACCCACAGCTCTAATCTGCAAATTAAATTTGCCAACAACACTACATTGATTGGCCTTATCTCAAACAATATCAAGATGGCCAACAGGGAAGAAGTCATCTCTCTGACACAGTGGTGTCAAGAAAACAACCTCTCCCTCAATGTCACAAAAACAAAAGAGCTAGTTGTTGATTACAGGAGGAATGGAGACAGGCTAACCCCCATTAACATCAATGGATCTGGGGTTGAGAGGGTAAGCAGCTTTAAATTCCTCGGCATCCACATCACCGAGGACCTCAAGTGGTCTGTACATACCAGCTGTGGGGTGAAAAAGGCACAACAGCACCTCTTTCACCTCAGACGGTTGAGGAAGTTTGGTATGGGTCCCCAAATCCTAAGAACTTTCTACATGGGCACAATTGAGAGCATCCTGACTGGCTGTGTCACTGGCTGGTATGGGAACTGTACTTCCTTTAATCACAGGACTCTGCAGAGTGGTGCGGACAGCCCAGTGCATCTGTAGATGTGAACTTCCTATGATTCAGGATATTTACAAAGACAGGTGTGAAAAAAGGGCCCGAAGGATCATTGGGGACCCAAGTCATCCCAACCACAATCTATTCCAGCTGCTATCATCCGGGAAACAGTAGCGCAGCGTAAAAGCCAAAACCAACAGGCTCCAGGACAACTTCTTTCACCAGGCCATCAGACTGATTAACTCACACTCACGAGTGTCTTTCTATGTTACATTGACTTACTATGATTGCACATTTAGATGGAGATGTAACAAAGAGTTTTACTCATGTCTGTGAAGGATGTAAGAAATAAAGTCAGTTCAATTCAATAAAAGCAGGTGATGCTAAGTCCATATAACACACTGGTGAAGCCTCACCTTGAGTACTGTGAACAGTTTAGGCTTCGCATCTAAGAAAAGATGTGCTGGCATGGGAGAGGGTTTGGAGGAGGTTCACAAGGATGATTCTGTGAATGAAAGGGCCATCATACGAGGAACATTTGATGGCTCTGGGTCTGTACTCACTGGAATTTAGAAGGATGGAGGATCTTATTGAAATCTTTTGAATACTGAAAGTCTAGATTGGGGTCCCCAACCTTTTTTGCACCATGGACCATTTAATATTCTTGCGGACTGCCGACCCCGGTGGGGGGGGGGGGGGTGGTCAAGTCAGGTTAAACTCACCTCAACATGTCTTTTACAGTTAGGGTTGCCAACTTTCTCACTCCCAAATAAGGGACAAAAGTAGCAGTCAAATACGGGACACTTGTGTTTACCCTGGGAAAGACTACCATGATGCCTTGCACGGGCACCTGCATGCGCACGCGCCGATTTTTTTCCACAAATCAGTTTTGGCTTAATCTTCCTGACTACACTGTAAAAACATTATTTTTACTTTATATAGGCTGTGTATTTATCATATCATTCCTGCTTTTACTATATGTTAGTGTTATTTTAGGTTTTGTATGTTATTTGGTATGATTTGGTAGGTTATTTTTTGGGTCTGGGAACGCTGAAAAATTTTTCCTATATAAATTAATGGTAATTGCTTCTTCACTTTACGCCATTTTGGCACAAAAGATTTCAAAGGAACGCTCTACCTTAGCGGGAGAAAATACGGGACAAGGGAGGTCCCGTATGGGACAAGCCAATTTAGCCCAATATACAGGATGTCCCGGCTAATACGGGCCAGTTGGCAACCCTATGTTCAAGTTCAACAGTGCGTGACAGGGAATAAGGTGCAGCTGACTCGTATCGTTTCCTTGCGGCCCGGTACCAGTCCGTGGCCCGGTGGTTGGGAACCGCTGTCTAGACAGTAGATGTGGAAAGGATGTTTGGTGGGTGATTTTAGGACAAGAGGCCAGAGTCTCAAGACAGAGGGACAGGATAGAGATGCGGAGAAATTTCTTTAGCCAGAGGGTGGTGAATTTGTGGAATTTGTTACCACAGGCAGCTGTGGAGGCCAGATCATTGGGTTTATTTAAGGTGGAAATTGATAGATTCTTGATTGGACACAGCAAAGGTAACGGGGAGAAAGCCAGGGAGTGGGGCTCAGGATGGGAAAAGAAATGATCTGCCATGAATGAATGGCAGAGCAGACTTGATGGGCCAAATGGTCCAATTCTGCTCCCATGTCTTACTGTCTAAAATGGCTCATCATCAGCACAGCAGTGAGAGCAAGAATTAACAATATCAAATCGCAAAAGCTCACAGGAGAAAGGTAATGATCCCTGTCTATCATGTAATGATTAAATAATTAGTCATAAAAGAGTCATAGAACACTACAGCACTAAATCAGGCCCTTCAGCCCATATAGTCCATGCTGCACTATTATTCTGCCTATGACCATTGCCCTCCATACCCCTCCCATTCATGAACCTGTCCAAGTTTCTCTTAAATGTCAAAATCAAACCCACATCTACTACTGTACTGGCAGCTCATTCCACACTTACCACCCTTAGTGACGTTCTCCTCATACTGCCCTTAAACATTTCACCTTTCACTCCTTATCCATGACCTCTATTTCAATCTCAGCCAACCTCAATGGAAAAAGCCTGCTTGCATTTACCCCAATTGCAACACCTTATACTTGTCTGCATTAAATTCCACCAATTCCAATTTGCCAAGCTGGTGTGCATCCTACTGCAAGCTTTGATAGCTTTCTTTGCTGTCTACCATCTTCACAATCTTGATAACATCTGCAAATTTGCTGATCAGTTTAGCGTATCATCCAGATTACTGAGATAGATGACAAATGACAACAAATCCCTGTAGCATACAACTAATCACATGCCTCTAGTCAAAGAGGCAACAATTTCCTGCCATTCTGCTTCTCTTACGAAGCCAATGTCTAATCCAAAGTACTACCTCATCCTGAATGCCAAGCAACTAAACCTCTGTGACCAACATCCCATGCAGGATCCTGTCAAAGGCCATGCTAATCACCCAGTGTCTTTCCTTCAACTTTCCTGCTAGCTTCCTCAAAAAACTCAATAAGATTGGTTAACCACAACCTACCATACACAAAGCCATGTTGACCATCCATAATCAGTCCTCCTCTATACTTGTATCTCCAGTCCCTATACATTCCAAAAACTTAACCACTACTGATGTCAAGCTCATTGGCGTATAATTCCCTGGCTTATTCTTAGATCCTTTCTTAAACAACAGAACATTAGCTACACTCCAATCCTGCAGAACCTCACCCACAGCTAAGGACGTTTTAAGTACCTCTGCTAGGACCCCTGCAATTTCCACACTGCCTACTTATAAGGTCCGAGGGAACACCTTGTCAGGCCATGGGAATTTAGACATCCTAATTTCCCTCAAGACAGCAAGAACTTTATCTGTAATCATCACCTCACTGCCATTTTGCCTCACTTCTATCGAATGTGTCACGTCCCAAGTAAACAAAGATGCAAAAAAAAACACATTTAAGAACTCCCTCCTCTCTTTCGGCTCCATGCATAGATGGCCATACTGATGTCCACAGACCAATTTCATCCTTTGCTATCCTTTCACTATCTGTAGAAGCCCTTGGGATTCTCCTTCACCTTGTCTGCTAGAGCAACCTCATGCCTTCTTTTAACCCTCCTGATCTTCTTCTTCAGTGTTCTCTTGTGTTTCTTATACTAAAGTAACTTATTTATTCTTTGCTGCTTATACTTCATTAACTAGAACCTCAATCTCTCAAAAACCACAGTTCCTTAAAACTATTTAGGGAAACTAAATTATATTAACAGTTTATATGGTAATAATTAGTGATTTCCAAATGAAAAAGAATCTGATGATCACCATCGTTATGCAAGTCAAATGAAACTCAAATTGCCTTGCAGCCCTTTCAGAGCTGCAGTGCTGCAAACTTGTATGAAGATTACCTGTTGCTTTGCTTCAGACAGGAGAAGATATGCAAGTATCTCAAGAATCAGAAAGGGGACTGTTTTATTAATAAGTGGCGAATCTTCGGTTATATTCAAATACAAAGGGATAGTCTAAGTGATGGCAAAGCATGAATGGCAAAACTGGGCATCTACAGCTGTAGAAGTGTTGAAACTTATGAAAGATGGGAGGACAAAAGAAAAACAAAGCAGTTCATACATTGGCAAAGACTGACAGGCAAGCAAGACCTCATCAGTAAAACTATCCAACAGCTAGCCAATTGAGTAGACTTGCAATCTCATTCTTCAGTTTACTCGCTTGTCCTGACATCTCTAGCAAGCACAGGCAATGATCCACTATTTAAGTGATACTGCATTCTAATTTCAAAGGATACCATTGAACTACTTGACTCAGGGTGTCTTGATAGGCTTCACAGCATCCCTGAGTGGCAGGCAATGACACAAATACTTAATCAAGACTCAAGGCCAGCTCTAATTTGAAGCGAATCTTTCAGAAAGTTATTCTATCAATGACAAAGTCCAAAACCAATACACATTTACAGAGTGAAGTATTAAAACAATTTGAGAATTGATACTTGAGCTCAACCTTCAATTTACAAGCGTATTTCACTTTCACAATTCATTCAAATATTGCATACCTACATTACTGCTCAATGTATCTATTAATAAAGTGATAAAAATTTTCATTCACACAATGCCTTTAGCATACAAAGATATCCTACTGCATCTAGAGGAAGAAATGCAGATACAAGGAAAAAAACCACATCAGTTGTGATAAAGAAGGTTTTACTACCCTACATATTCTCTGCTTTCACCCTATCACAGGCATTCCATTGTCTTCTCCACTCCCTCATCTCTGCACTTTAAATTTGATCATTCCTAATTTTTGCTCGTTCTAAATATCAATGGCCATTTCCCTCTGCACAGGTGCTGACTGAACTACTAAGTATTTCCAACACTTCCTGCTTTTATCCTCACATAATAGTAAACAAATTTAAAAGCAGCAGAACACAAGTCAACAATAGAAATATAGTAATAGAAATAACAATAGATCAAAAGCAGCAATGGGAAAGAGGAGCAATGCTAACATTTCAGATCACTGACTTTCAAGATTATTCATGATGATCATTTACCCCAAAACATTCAGTTTCTCCTTCCAAAGCTGTTGCCTGACCATTTTCCCACATATTCCTGTTTTAAATAAATTTCAGAGTTTGAGCATCCACAGTATTTAGGCAATTAGGACAGATGTCAAACTCCTTGTGAGGGACATGTTAGTAAATTGGAAAGGTTTGGGGAGACTATTCCAGAGCTTGGAACTTCCATCATATGAACAGTAAATCAATGAAAAATAGCATTGCCAAAGGCCATAAAATGTAGTGCCAAGATTGTGGTGTATTGAGGCTAAGTAGATAAAGAAACACACTTTGAAGCAAAGCCATTAACAATTTTGAAACAAAGATTGCCTTTAATTTGAACTAATTAGTGTCAAATATTCATCATCTGGATATTCAGAAATTTAGCTGTTTTCATTAATATAATGTAGCAAATACCTCAAGGTACCTCACAGAAAATCAAAAATATAAACATGAATAATCAATTAGAACTATTTCTTAACCCTACATCAAGCATCCACAACTAATTTTATTCAAATCTTAACAGATCTGCAGCTCTCAAGTAAAATTGAGTAATGTTGTCACATAACTGACCAAAACTATTACTTCGATGAACAGAATTACACTACTCCTCTGTGGGCATTTTCATTCCTAGCACCAGATATGATTGAAACAGTTTGAGCTGAACTATTAAACTCTTAATGAATAAATTTTAAGCACATTATTTCTCCTCAGGAAAAAATATTGCAGCAATTATTCTAGACTACTTTGTTTCTGGATATTTCCACACCCATATTATACATTTTTCTTCAGACTGTGACAAGTGGAAACTTTAGAGCTGTCTTTTTCTCAGGTTCTAACCAATTAGCTCAATTCTACTCACCCATTTCTTATTTTTATGTATTAAAAAATCTGCTCTAAATAACCTCCAAAATTCAAGCAACTTAACTCAATAGGAAGAGGGATATCAATCATATTCAAAAGTAATCCTATCGCAGGGCCCTGTCATTTAAATTACATGGCTTGGCTCCTTCCTAAAATTTAAAGGCCTTAGGTTCACTCCATTGGGGACCAGGTTGTTCAAAATTTTAAGATTTCCTTCTATGTTGTGACTGGAATTAAAGAGACAGCCATTAAATCAAGTCAAAAACCACTGTCAACAGGTACTGTACTCTGACATTCACATTACAACCAATGCACTTGCAAACAGTTTACTCTAAGATCTCTCCTTCAGTACCAACGTTTCCCCGTTTGTGTTAAAGCAGGAACGCTGTTATTGTAGTTTTTGAGCACTTCCCCCATCTCAAAATGATTCAAAATAAAAAAAGCCTACAAAGAGAGAGAGAGACAGACAGACAGAAAGGGAACAAAAGAGAAAGAACTGCAGAAAGGAAGTGAATGAAAGAAGAGAAGCTTTGAAAAGAGAATGCAGACAGTCCATACAAAAGAAAGCTGAAAGCAGAGATGCTGAAGATAAAAACCTTCACCTCAGAAAAAGATTCAGGTTGCTTCAAAAATAACCACATAGACTACCCATAACTGCACGCAACTAACAAAGAAATTGCGACAATAAAACACTTTACTAAAAAAAAGTATCATCTTGACACACACAATATTTGCTCCCATGTATCATTTACTGAGCTTTCACAAGTTGCCTCCTTCTGCTCCTATACCAGCTCCTAGTCTCCTGAAACCAGAAACAACTGTCTGAGCTAGGATGAGTTCTCTCCTCTGTCGGCTCAGTAGAGACGCCATTTACTCTCTCAAGGCATGAGGGAATGTGGAAGTGAAAGACACAGACATGCCCCCAAGTTAAAGCCCCCGCTGCTCATCAGACAAACACACAGAAGGGGGAGGGGGAAAGAGGTGAAGGGGGTGGGTGGTGGGAAGAGACCAACTCACGGCACTAACCTGGGTCAATGGTGGAGCAGTAACAGACAACTCGTCGTCGTTGCTTTGAATATGAATGGTTAAAGGATCCGCAGCGCCGGCCGGAAGGAAGGTGGGGGGAGTGACGTTGGAGAGATACAGACACCCAAGCGGGCGGCCCCCTAGCCCGGGGCCTGTGGGCCCAAGCCGGGGCTGGCCTCCCACGGGGGCCCCTGCCAATCGTTCGCTTGGCCCGGGTGATTTACCCTAGCAGCTGTCCCCGAGGCCTCGCCGCCCGCGGCCCACTACCCTGCTAATTTAGCTCCGCCCGGGCGCCGTTGAGGCCTGTAAATACAAGGGGGCGGCAACGCCGGCGGACCGCGTGTCCTCCCCGGCCGTTCGCATGACGGCCCCAGAGCCCGTAACTGATAGACAGAACCAGACTCCACTGACCACCCGTCACAACGACTGTCAATGGGCCAAGCCCCAGAGACAACTCAACCAGGCCGTCCTGAGTGGCAGCCGCTTGCAGCCAATCGCCGGAACGCTGACCGGGCGGTGACGTGACTGTGGTGACGTCGACTGCCAATCACCTTGCGGAGGGGGCGGGATTTTAATTGGAGTGAAGTTGGATTGACGGAGAGGCTTGCACTGCGGATGTTGCTGTCTGGAGTGGGAGATATGCTGAGGGTCCGCTAACCATTTATAGCCCAAGGAATACGTCCATAAATATTCATTGGACAAGCACTATATCGTGTAGAATCATACAGCACGGGAGGTCATTCTTCGTTCACTCTTTGCCTCTCCCTTGCACTTTACATGTCTTTGCATTTTACTTTTTGAGAGTATGCATCCATTTCCCCACTATTTAGACCATGCAATGCAATAAAAAAGAGTTTCACCTCCTTCCTACATAATATTGTTTAATTCGCCTTCTGTGAGCTCTGATTGCCGACCGGGCTGCGAGTTAAAATAGTTAACCCTATATACTCTGTCTGCACGATCTTATTTGAAAGAGATCGATTAAATCTCCCCGTCGCCCTATTTAAAAAGAAATAACGGCCCCTTCACATTATGGTGTTTCGTTATGTCTGATATTCTGATAAATATATTCCGTAACTGTGCCGAAGACTTTACAAAGTAAAGGGTACCCGCAATTTTCTATCATACTCTGAGTTCTAACCAGTTCATAAAGGTTTACCATTATTCACTCGCTTTTTCTCTGTTTATAATTCTGGGACACGTATTAAGTCAAGTTCTCGTGCCGTGGTCAGTAAATTGTGAACATTAATCCCTGTACACACTCTTTAATGTATATTAAGTCATCTCACTTCCTTTCCAAATGCATCGTTTCACACTCATATCAGAATAGTTTATTACCACAGACGTATGTCGTGAAGTGTGTTGATTTGCGGCAGGCGTACAATGCAGGTCATTAAAAACATTGTATGATACAGTGTTCGTGGGCTCATGGACCATTCAAAAATCCGATGGCGGAGGGAAGGAAGTTGCTCTTGTGTTGACCCTGGGTCTTCAGGCTCATCCCGAATGGCTGTCATCGGTTATGCATCTGCCTCATCTGCCTTTCTGGAATCTCTTGCTGTCTTCTCCGTTCTGGAATCTCCTGCTAACTTTCAATTATCTGCAGAGTTTGAACATAGAGAGTCATGCAGCACGGAAACAGGCCCTTCGGCCCACATAGCCGGTGTTGACCATCAAACACCTATTTATTCTGACTGGTATTGATCGCTTTTCATTTTCTCCACAGCATTCAGATTCAGATCAGTTTATTGTCATATACACCGGCTGCAATGACATTTCTTGTCATTCACAGAGTAAGCAATGCACATGGCAATAATAAATACAACACTTAGTGCAAAACAATGGCCAGGAACAAAATATCGTAGTGCAGACTCAGGCATTGCAAAAAGAAATGCTGAAATAGTAATAATAGCAGAGGAAAATTAAAGGGTTGAAAAGGTAGCAACATCACCAGGAAGTGGGGGTGGTGGTGATCAGATATCAAAGATTCAAAAGAAAATATATTATCAACGTATATATACAGTATACAACTCTGAAATTCGTCTCCCCAAAGACAGCCAAGAAACAAAGAAAACCATAGAACCCATTCAAAGAAAAATATCAGCCTCCACCCCCCCATCTACAAACAAAACAAATCGAGCAAAGGACAAAAAAAGAGCGAAAAATGCAGAATATAAAATACAAAATCGAAAGTGTTCAGGCATATTAATTTCAGTTCAGTTCAATCTTGTGCTTTGTCGTTCAATATCTGCAGGCCACCCTGATCAAAATTGCTTAAGATAGCGACCAGAGACCAGAAATACATCATAACGTGAACTACGGAATCCAATCCACAAACTGCATTGATTAAACGTTGCCCAAGACCCAGGGCTCCAGCATCATCCTCTGACACCATCAAACGAGGGGGAGAGAGAGATCATTCGAACGCAGGGATCTTCCTCTGGGAGTATCAAGCAAGAGGCTGGTAGACAGCCTTGAATGCCCGGTTGCCTCCTGCTCTTGCCTTGATGATTTCAATCTTCCTTGATGCTTCAATCGGCGAGATCAGCAAGGAATGGAGTTGGTCATGAGCCTTTTGGCCTCAGAATTGCATACTTCCATCGAAACCTCACCAAATTTCCTCAGAGTCAGCAAAGTATCAGAAAACACATCATCAAAATGTAGATCATAGGCTCCAACAGTAGCTCAACCACAGTTGAAAGAAAAAGAAGACGTAGAAGAAGTAAAGGAAGTAGTTTTGTGAATCGTCTGGGGGATGTTAACCTTGGCTGCATTGTTCACTGGCGCCATCTTAATAATAATAAGTACTTTATTGATCCCAAGTGGGAAATTCTTTCATTACAGCAGCAACATTGAAAAACACACTTAGCAGTGTGCAGACTTAACTAATAATAAAGTACAGAATAATAATATCATAATAATAATTTACCAATGTGCAATAATAATGAAATAATAAAACAGAGACTACAGCACCATGATGGGTGTTCTCCTGTCGCACAGAGATGAAAGGTTGTATATGCTTATTGCATTTGGTAGGAGAGGATTTCTGCAACATTCCTGGTGACAGCGGAGCTGAGTGAGTCTGTTCAAAAGGGTGCTCCGCTGCTTATTCAGTAGGTCATGGAGAGGATATGCCAGAATGTTCATAATGGACAACAGTTTGTTTAGTGACCTCCACTCCGCCACTAACTCAAGAGTCCGGGTTGTAGCCAAGGACGGATCCAGCCTTTTTGATGAGTTTATTTAGTCTCTTTCCTTCACCAGCACCGGTGTTGCTCCCCCAACATAAAGCCGCAAAGAAGACTGCACTCGCTGCAACAGACTGGTAAAAGATCTCCAACATCCTGCTGCACACATTGAAGGATCTCAGCTTCCTTTGAAAGTAGAGACTGCTCATCTCCTCCTCATAAACAGCCTTGGTGTTGGTTTTCCAGTCAAGTCTGTTGTTGAGGTGAACACCCAAGTACAAAGCTCATATTTGTGCTCCTCCACCACTGCAACTGCTTCTCCGAGAATGTATACAGGACTTGTCACAGTCCCCTTCCTCCTAAAATCAATCCCCAGCTCCCTGGTTTCTTCAAATGAGAAGAAGCAGTTCTTGAGACCGGTCATCTAGGCTTTGAAGCTTGTGTATTGCTTTATGTATTTTATGTTGTATCCCATATTAATGCTCAGTCATTAACATAGTGGTGCAAATTACCAAGCTGCAGGGGACATCATGCAGTCTACTACGTAATTTATATAAATGCTTATGCTTATATGTAGCTATATGCACATATTAGGTAAATAATTAAACAATTATGCAGTGGATAAACTATGATTGTTTATATATATTTATTCACAGGATAAATATACATGCTATAAGTGTACTGCCACGTATTTCTGTCCTTAAAGGGGCTCACTTTATAATGGAACGAATTTGAGATTCCTGTCAGACTGCATCATCACATGAGGACTCAGTACCCGATCAAGAAATGCATTCAATGAAATGGAAGAGTTTTGCTCTTGTGTACGTTGCGGCAAACTGTTATTTAGAGAAAGAACAAACATTTTAATGTACTGGTAGCAAATAGTAATGATGAGGATAACAAAAACTGTTGGTCTAATTAATAGTTAAATCAAAATTATAACAGTTGCAAATCACAGAATGGTTATAGTATGGAATGAGAATTTTTGAATCATTAAGTCTGTACTGACTGTAGCAAAAGTAATCTGGTTAGTTCCACTCCTGTTCCCTCTTCCAAGGCTCTGGAATTTTTTTACCTTTCAGATTCTTTTCTCGCTTTAATGTCATAAATGATTCGACCTCCACTACTACCCTGACCATGCTTTCCAAGCTCTGACTACTCACAGGGTAACAAACAATTCCTCATGCCTCTTTAGATTCTTTTGCTGATCACCTTTGTTCTATTTTCCAACAGGTACAGTTTTTCTTTCTCTAGTATTGTGTCCGGTGCTCGCAATGCGGCCTCCTCTACGTTGGTGAGACCCATCGTAAATTGGGGGACTGGTTCGTTGGACATTTCCGCTCCATCCGCCAAAAGCGGAACTTCCTGGTGGCTGAAAATTTCAATTTCCATCAAACATCTTGGTCCATGGTCTCCAAGGTGAGGCTGGTCCCAGGGTGGAGGATCAACTCCTTATATTCTTTCTGGGTAGCCTCCGACCTGAATGAATATGAATATGATAAATTCCCCCTCCGCTCCTTTTCTATTCCCCACCCTGGACTCATACTTCTTTTCACCTTCCTATCACCTCCCCCAGGTCCCATTCTCCTGTGGTCCACTCTCCTCTCCTATCACATTCCTTCCCCTCCAACCCTTTACCTTTTCTACCCACCACCTTCTAGTTATCCTCCTTCACCCCACCCCATCTTTTTATTCTGGCCTCTTCCCCCTAACTTTCCAGTCCTGAAGAAGGGTCTCAGCCCAAAATGTCGACTATTTACTCTTTTCCATAGATGCTGCCTGACCTGCTGAGTTCCTCCAGCATTTTGTGTGTGTTGCAAAACATTAACCTAATTCAAAGGTAAACAAGAGAGCTGTGAGATGTGAATCTTCATTTTACTTTAAGCAAAGCATGTGCGTATCATGTGGTAACATGATAATGAATGCAGTTCACATATTTATGCATATAACCTGTAATGAATTCTTTAAATGAACAAAAATGCTTAATTAACCAATGTATGTATACAAAATTACTCAAGTATTACTGAAATATTACATACACAACAGTCTCCTGCTGCTGTAGCCCATCCACTTCAAGGTTTGACGTGTTATGTGTTCAGAGATGCTCTTCTGCACACCATGGTTTAACATGCGGTTATTCGAATTACTGTGCTGCCTTCCTGTCAGCTTAAAGCAGTCTGGCCATTCTCCTCTGACCTCTCTTTATAACAAGGTGCTTTAGCTCACAGAACTGCCACTCACTGGGTTTTCTTTGTTTCTCAAACCATTGTCTGTAAACTCTGGAGACGTATGCGAAAACCCCGGACCAGCAGTTTCTGAGATACTCAAAAGAGCCCGTTTGGCATCAACAATCTTTCCATGGTCAAAGATCACTTTTTTCCCATTCTGATGTTTGAACAACAACTGAACCTCTTGACCATGCCTGCATGTTTTTATGCATTGAGTTGCTGCCACATAATTGGTTGATTAATTATTTGCATTAACAAACAGGTGTACCTAATAAAGTGGCCATAAAGTCGCCACTAAGTTTATAGTATATCTAAATAATTTCAGATAACTTGATCAAATTATATTTGTAATCCTCTCTGTGCCGATGAGAAAATCTTCCACTCTCTGGTGTATCCACACAAACAGATTTCCAAGTCTCTGGAATCATTTTGGTGAATTTCTTATGCACCTTCTCACTACTTCATCTTCTCATTTCATCATACAAAATTAAGTTACTGTGATACAGATCATGCACTTTTATTACTACTAATCAAAAATAAAGGATGCACCTATTAATATGCTGAAATACTTCCTCATCACATTGCTTGATATATTGTACTGAAATCATTTACTTGATTTGAAATGTTGTGTAGCAGCTACTAGCCAGCATCCCTCTGGGGTCTCTATTTTTATCAATGCCCTTCATTTTACATTCTTAGTCCCACATCTAAGTCCCTGAGTTTCTCAGCCCTCCTCCTTTTCACTGGTCTCCCCCACACCCCCTGCCCTGGCTCCTGATCCAATCTCCCTCTTTTTAGCTTATCACAATTGCCAACTTCTGATTTATCCCTTTTGTTTACTTAAATGCCGTTTATTTTCTTCAGAGCTTCGCCAGCAACCTATTTTCCCATTTTCCCATTACTTCCAGTCTTGAATGTTGTTTGTGCTCTTCTAAACTGATTTAAATTGTTTTACTTCCCTCATTCACAGCAATTATCACTGACCTTGAACTGTTTTCTTTTGTTAATTCCCTCCCCCTTTTCCCGATTTCATCTAATGTATTAACTTTTTAACTTTTCATCAAAGTTTCTTTCTTCCCTCTCTTTTTTTCTGTCAATTTCTACAAATAAGTAGCTGCATAGGGAATGGTCCCTGCAGAAAGTGGGCAATTAATATTCCATATTTAATATTTTGGACACAAGATTTGGATATAACTTTAAGCCCACAATGGGTAAACCTGGAATATAAATCTGTACAAGGGTTTCCTCTGACTTCCATTTTAGGGACTGCTCTTCCATTTGTTCTTTCTCAATTAAATAAACAAATAGTTAATCCAATAATTAAACATACATGACGAATATGGTTTCAATTTTGTAAATTTTTTGGTTTGAACCAATTTATTTTATCAAGTCCTATTATATCTAACTTTTTCTTTCAACCATCTGTTATAGATCAAGCTTTTTTTGGTATGGAAAATGAAGGGTATATTAAGCTTTCGTGATTTATTTTTGGATAGCTGTTTTATGTCTTTTGAACAGTTTTCTAATAAATATAAATTGCCTAGATCTCATTTTTTCAGATATTTACAAATTAGTAACTTTTAAAGTACTAAGCTACCTACGTTTCCAACTTCATATCCATTTGATATCATGGAAAAAAATTTAGGTTTAAATCCTTATCAGAAGGGTTTAATAGCAATCATTTATGATTTGATTATGAAAATAAATTCAGGTATATCTGATAAAATTAAGACTGAATGGGAAAGGGAACTTCAACTTCATTTACCTACAGAAAAATGGGAAAAAAATTTTCAATTAGTTAACCTCTCCTCTTTATGTGCTAAACTTATATTGATACAATTTCAGGTGGAACATAGGGCTCATATATCTAAAGATAAGTTAGCTCGTTTTTATTCTCATGTAAACCCTATTTGTGAGAGATGTCATTCTGAAGTTGCTTCCTTGACTCGTATGTTCTGGTCTTGCCCTTTTTTGGATAAATATTGGAATATATCTTTGATATTATTTCTACAGTTTTGTGTATTGATTTACAACCTCACCCCATTACTGCAATTTTTGGGTTACCAATGATGGAAGATACTTACTTATCCCCTTCAGCCTGTCGGATGATTGCATTCCTTACATTAATGGCTAGAAGATCTATCTTATTGAATTGGAAAGAGGTCAATCCTCCTACTACATTCAATGGTTTTCTCAAACTATGTCTTGCTTAAATTTAGAGAAAATCAGAAGTGGCACCTCTGATCCTTCGGTTAAATTTGAAGAAACTTCAAGACCGTTTATTCAACATTTTCATATAACGTAGTTTGACCTTTTTCAAATCTTTTTTTTAACTAAAAATATACGGATAGAGGAGTGGAGTTAATGACATTAATGATTGTATCCAATGTAAGATGTTAGTCCGACTTTGTTTTAGTTTAGTTTAGTCTAGTTTTGCTTAGCTTAATTTAGTGTGTTTTTTTTTCTTTTCTAGTTTGGGTTTTTTTTAGTGTTTTTTTTATTTATCCTTTACCATGTTCAATTATATTTAGAGTTGGGGAGAACTAACATACTTGTACTATTAGCAATTTTATATTTGCAAATGTTAGCTATCAATAATATAATCCCATTCTCTGTTTATTAATATTATTGTTATGTTTATAATCTTGAAAATTCATAAAAAGACTGAAAAAGGAAAGTGGGGGAGAGGGAAAGATTTGCTTGGTGGTGGAATCCCGTTGGAGATGGCGGAGGTTATAGAGAATTATGTGCTGGGCACGGAGGCTGGTGGGGTGATGGATGAAGACAAGAGGAACCCTATCCCTAGTGTGGCAGCAGGAGGATTGGGTGACAGCAGATGTGTGCAAAATGAAAGAGATGTGGGTGAGGGCAGCATTGATGGTGGAAGAAGTCCCTTTCTTTGAAGAAGGAGGACATCTCATTTGTTCTGGGATGAAAAGCCTCATCCCAAGAGCAGATGCGGCAGAGCCAGATAGAACTGAGTAACAAGGATGGCATTTTTACAAGTGATAGGGTGGGAAGAGGTATAGTCCTGGTAGCTGTGAGAGTCAGTGGGTTTATATAATATGCCAGCAGATAGACTCTCTCCAGAGGTAGAAGCAGAAAGATTGAGAAAGGGGAGAGTGGAATCAGAAATGGACCAAGTAAACTTGAGAGCAGGGTGGAAGTTGGAGGCAAAGTTGATGAAATTGATGAGCTCAGAACGGGCGCAGGAAGCAGCACCAATGCAGTCATTGATGCAGCGTAAGAAGAGCTGGGGAGTAATGCTGGTGTAGGCTTAGAACATAGATTGTTCCACATAGCTGACAAAAAGGCAGGCATAGCTGGGAAGTGGGAGGAGCCGAAGGTGAAATTATTGAGGGTGAGGATCATCTCTCTGACACAGTGGCGTCAAGAAGACAACCTCTCCATCAATGTTGCAAAAACAAAGGAGCTGGTTGTGGATTACAGGAGGAATGGAGATGGGCTAACCCCTATTGACATCAATGAATCTGGGGTTGGGAGGGTAAACAGCTTTAAGTTCCTCGGAATCCACATCACCGAGGACCTCACGTGGTCTGTGCACACCAGCTGTGCGGTGAAAAAGGCACAACAGCACCTCTTTCACCTCAGACGGTTGAGGAAGTTTGGTATGGACCCCCATATCCTAAGAACTTTCTACAGGGGCACAACTGAGAGCATCCTGACTGGCTGCATCACTGCCTGGTCTGGGAAATGTAGCTCCCTTAATCACAGGACTCTGCAGAGGGTGGTGTGGACAGCCCAGCACATCTGTAGTTGTGAATTTCCCATGATTCAGGACATTTACAAGGACAGTTGTGTAAAAAGGGCCTGTAGGATCACTGAGGACCCAAGTCATCCCAACCACAATCTACTCCAGCTGCTACCATCGGGAAGCGGTACAACAGCATAAAAGGCAAGACCCCCCCAACAGGCTCCAGGACAGCTTCTTCTACCAGGCCATCAGACTGATGAACTCACGCTGATTTGAGTGTACTCTATATTACACTGACTGTTCTATTCATAATAAATTATTATAAATTACTATGGTTACACATTGCACATTTAGATGGAGACGTAACATAAAGATTTTTACTCCTCATGTATGTGAAGGATGTAAGAAATAAAGTCAATTCAATTCAATTCCATCAGATGAAGCAGTTTGGTGATGGAGGGAAACTGGTTGGGTCTGTGGTCCAGAAAGAAGCGGAGAGCTTCAGGATCCTCCTGATAGGATGGTAGTGCATGTGAAGTGTCATGGATGTAGGTAGGAAGGGACTGGACCAGGAGTGATAAAACAGAGTCGAGGTATGCAGACACAAGTTCAGTGGGGCAGGAACAGGCAGAAACAAGGGTTCTACCTGGACACTCAGGTCTGTTGATCTTGGGTAGAAGGTAGAAACGGAACGATGAGGTCGTTAAGAATGGATGGGAGATCCCGAGTCGATAAGGTCAGTGATGGTGCAGGAGGCAACGGCCTGTTGATCCCTTATGGAGCCCTGATCAAGGGGTAAGAGAGGTGTTTGAAAGTTGCCACCAGGCCTCAGCAAGGTAGAAGTCAGTCTGCCAGACTACTGCAGCACGTCCCTATCTGCGGCTTTGATGGTGAGGATGGGATTAGTGCGGAGAGAGTAGAGAACAGTGCATGCAGAGCGAGTGAAGTTAGAATTGGGGAGAGGAGTGTTCTCTACAACATAAAGGAATGTCTCTCTAAAGGAAATACTGTGTGAGAGAGAGAGATAAACACAAAGGGGATAGAGAGAGATAGACAGACAAAATACTATCTCACTGCTTGATTTATTTTGTTGGTAGTTGAAAGAGCTCCTATTCAGTCTTCAGGATTGAAATGTTAGTCCAAAGGTTAAACATACACACTATGAATAAAGATATCTGTATCAAGAAAGAGAGAGAGGAGAGGTGAGAGGGGAGAGAGGAGAGGGACAGAGAGCGAGAGAGTGAGAGAGCGGAAGAGAAAGAGAGGTCTAAAACAATTCTATTACAATTCTCTAGAGCATAATTGTACTTCTTTGTGACGGTGTTGTATCACAAAGAGACAAAAGAGATAATAAAGTACAGTCTGTCATTTTCTGGAGCTTAAGAGAATTTCTTTGTGAAAAAATCTTTGTCAGAGGAATTGAGGAATGGAGAGAAAAACAATAAAATGCGATCTATCATTATTCTCTAGAACATAAAGGATTTTTTTTGTGAGAAAATGCTGTCAAACAGACAGAAAGGCAATAAAATGCAATCAGTCTCCATTCTCTAGAGCATAAAGGAATTTCTCTGTGAGGAAATACTATGCCAGAGAGAGATAAAAGCAAAGGGGACAGAGAGATATAGACAGACAAAATACAAAGTAGAACTATCACCATTCTCTGGAGCATTAAGGAATTTGCTTGTGAGGAATTTCAGTATCAGAGATAGAGGGAAACAGGGCAGAGAGACAGTAAAATGAATTCTATCACCATTCATTGAAAGATAAAGAAATTCTTTGTGAAGAAATTCTGTATCATTCTACTGATACTTTCTCACAATCAAAGAAATTGTGATAGATGGTTCTTTTTGTTGTATTTACAGATATACTTATTGAATGTATCGGTCAGTATTTTTATTGTGCACGGAGAGTTTGAGCCAATTATAAATTTTATATAAAATGAGGTTAAAGTTCAAGGGCTACTTGGATCACTGGGTATAAATGTAATTCAATATTTTCTCAACTTGCAAGCCCAGTTTTATATTTTTATATATCACTTATAAATTACTATGTTCTTGATTATGATAAAAACTGCCTATGATCACTTTGTAATTATACAGTCCCTTGGTACATTCAGTAGTTATGGGTGGGGGGGGGGTTCTGCATTGCTAACAATAGCAGATTCCATTACAAATAGAGACATAAGAGTTCATAATGGAAAAATCGTTGGAACGACATAAGCCAGTCCCGTGCTTCTGTAAAGCAGAGTTGATCTTATATTTTGTAGTTATAAGTCCCACTTGTATTATTTTCTGCAAACCTCAATGAAATCAACATCAAAACCCTGCAATTCACTTTATGTTCTATTAAAATTATAGCAATGTGACAAATCATAATGCACCAATGTCATAGTTTTTATTACAAATGTATTTCCCTCTTCATGAACTTTAACTGATCTGTAATTGTAAATTAGCTGCCTTGAAATTCTGTGGAATACCATGAGGTACACTCTATGACCTTACATAAAATCCCTTTCAGATATATTTAACAGATGAGGAAGGAAAGAATTTCATAAATTATACTATACATTCGAAGACTGCCTAAGAATGATTTAAAAACTAACACATGTTCCGTTAAGATGCAGCCATCTTTACTTGTTAATTAAATGATGCTGAGATACATCCCAGGATGCACCGTGACACATCTTTACTAGCTAATTAAACAATCACATCTGAAATAGCTGTTTTGCATCATTTGCTTCCATGCTTGAAAACAGGCAAACATATAGAAGCTTCAATGGAAAAGAGTGAACAGTCGATATTTCAGGCCAAGACCCTTCATCAGGACTGGGAAAAAAAAGATGATAGGTTAGAGCAAGAAGGTGGGGGGAGAGGAGGAAGAAGTACAAGGTGGTAGGTGCAAGGTGAAACCAGGAGGGGACGAGGGCTAAAGTAAAGAGTTGGGAAGCTGATAGGTGAAAGAGATAAAGGGCTGGAGAAGGGGGGATCTGATAGGAGAGGGCTGAAGGCCATGGAAGAAAGGGAAGGGGGAGGAGCGCCAGATGGAGGTGATAGGCAGGTAAGGAGATTAAGTGAGAGAGGGAATGGGGAATGGTGAAAGGCGGAGGGACAAGGGGAGCGCACAATTGCCGGAAGTTCAAGAAGTTGATGTACATGCCATCAGGTTGGAGGCTATTCAGACGGAATATAAGGTGCTACACCTTCGACCTGAGTGTGGCCTCATCGCAGTAGAGGTGGCCATGGGCTGACACGTTGGAATGGGAATGGGAAGTAGAATTGAAGTGGGTGGTCACCACGAGATCCTGCTTTTTCTGGCAAACAGAGTGTAGGTGATTGACAAAGCAGTTTCCCAATCTGTGCCGGGTCTCACGGATATACAGGAAGCCACACTAGGAGCTCTGAATACAGCAGATGATCCCAACAGACTCACAGGTGAAGTGACGCCTATCTGGAAGGAATATTTGGGGGCCAGAATGGTAGTGAGGGAGGAGGCATAAGGGTGGGCATGGCACTTGTTCCCATTGCAAAGATAAGTACCTGGAGGGAGAAAAGTGGGGGAGGATGAATGGACAAGGGAGTTGTGTATGGAGCGATTGCTGCAGGAAGCGAGCGGAAAATTGGTGGTAGGGGGAGAGGAGGGAAAGATATGTTTGGTGGAGGGATCCTATTTCTCTGTAACCTCCACCGTCTCCAATGTTGACTGCTAACTCTTTTCCATAGATGCTGGCTGGCCTGCTGAGATCCTCCAGCATTTTGTGTACGTGTTGCTTGGATTTCTGCAGATTTTCTTGTCTTAACATGGAAAAGTGTCACAAAAACTGTGGGTCAACTGTCTAAGAAAAATAACAAGATGGCTTGAGTTGCAAAAATAGATTAAGGTGCTCTTATTTACAAAAACAAAAACAAAAACAAAACAAGAAGAAAAAAAGAAAAAAAATGCAATATATATACAGCTTGCAATTGTCACCTGTCTGGTTAACAGCCACCCTCAGACTAAACAAAAAAAAACCCAAAGCCTTGGTAACCCGAGGCTTATAACTGCTAAGTCCTTCCTGCTAGACCAACCAAAAGCTAATTAACTCAATTATCTTCCATTTCACACAATCTGAAACTCTTCTGGCAGTTCTCACAATAAACACATATACCTTATTATAGGATTCACCATTACCCAGTTAAATAACTTAAATAAACCCCAAAACTTTACCACAAGATGAGTAATTAGGTAACATAACCCTTGACCCAGTTAAAGGTGGTATCCTCCACCATCAGCACACAACTCTATGCAGCAGCTCTGTTTCAGGGCTGAAGAGAGCTGGCTAACTGAGAGTGGAGCATGGCTGGTGTGGTTGATTGAGTGGGTGGGGACCTTGGCGTTGAGGAGCCTAGTTGTTTGGAAAGGGTTAGTTTGTAGCCTATGGCTACAAAAGGGAGAGCGGGGGTTGAGATTGAAAAGGGAGGGTGGGAGACTGTGGAATACTCCAGAAGTAAGGGTAGCCAAAAAGGGGGTGCATCAGGTGAAAGACCTGAAGTAATGGGGGATAACAAATTGAGGAAAAAGGGTGAATTGGAGGAATTTATAGTTCTGTATAAAATTAAAGGTCAGAAGGAAGGAGAAGGAGGATTTAAAGCACTTACTCCTTTGAAAGTGGCAGCAGCATTAGAGAACCAAATAGGTAAAGGATTCCAGGCCAAGATTTTGTCTAATGGATTGCTGAAAATTTGTTGCAGAGATATTGACCAATATATGGAGGAATTTAAGGTGGGGGCTTATATGGGAGGCAGGGTTTGAGGGTTGGCACAACATTGTGGGCCGAAGGGCCTGTACTGTGCTGTACTATTCTATGTTCTATGTATAACAGTGCTAAAACGGAGGGAAAATTGGTTGTGAAAGTGGAGTGTATTACTCTGAAAGAAAGGAAGGGAGTTAAGGGGGTAGTATATGGTATTTGGTCTGGCACGACTGAAAAGGAAATTTTGGACAATATTAAAGGTGGTCGAGTGATTGAAGCCAAACGATTAAAATCGAGAGAAGGTGGTATTTGGGATTCCCCTGTTCTTCTGGTTTTTGCAGGTGATGTTCTTCCAACTAGAGTCTATCTTGGGTGCATGTCTTATCAAGTTAGAGAATATATTAGGCCTCCCTTGCGCTGTTATAATTGCCAGAGATTTGGACATGTTGCTGGTTCATGTCGAGGTAAAAGAAGATGTATGAAATGAGGAGAGGATCATGATATTAAAGATTGTAAGGCAGCGGTGCCTAAATGCAGTAACTGTGGAGGGGACCATATAGCGGCGTTCAGAGGATGTGAGTACTTTAGTAAGGCAAAGCAGATTCAGGATGTTAGTATCCAACAAAAAATATCATATGCTGAAGCAGTAAAGAAAGTTGATAGAGAGCAAAGGATAAGTAAAGAAAAGATTGGAACGATGGGGAGTCAGCACATTCCGAGTTCTCCAACTATGGTTCCTTCAGGCATGTTGTTGATGACTAAAGAGTCTTTTTTGCCCTTTGTTGTTGATGTACTGGTCGGGGCTAAAACTACAGCTAAGGGGTCGGATATGATAAAAGTAGTTGTTGGAGCTACAGAGAGATTCCTTGATATAAAACAGATTTCACCGGAAAAATTACAAGTATATGACAGACAAACAATCACTGAATACTTCCCAGTTGTCGGGATCAGAGAGTATGGAGGAGCTTTATGTGGATGAAGAGGCCAATAATTAGTATTTGGATACCATTTTAATATTACAATGGTATGCAAGAAGTTTATCTGCAAATGGTCAAGAATTAAAAAGATTTGTTGGAACTTCTAAAGACAAGCCTGATTTGATCTGTATACAGGAGACATGGTTAAAGCCTCATTTAGATTTTGTGATCCCTGGATATGATAGTTTGAGAGCTGACAGAACAGGTAAATCTGGTGGAGGGTATGCAACTTTCATAAAAGCAGGACTCCAGTTTAGAAGACTTGATTTTAAATCTAACCTTGAAATTGTGGCTGTGGAGGTTTGGAGCTCTCGTGGTCAAATAACTTTGATAAACTTTTATAATCCAGTAATACGATGTTATCAGATTTGGATGAAATTATGAATAAGGTAAGATTCCCAGTAATCTGGGTTGGAGATTTCAATGCTCATAATCCTATATGGGGTAGTGAAAGTAAAGAGAGTAATGGAGCGGTGATAGAGGAGTTTCTAGATAAATACAACATGGTACTGCTAAATGACGGAAGGCCTACAAGATTTAATATTGTAAAGAATACTTGTAGTCACTTAGACTTATCTATCACTTCGTCAAACTTAGCTAGGGTTGGGGAATGGGATGTTATGGACAGATACACACTAGGAAGTGATCACCATCCTATATTATGTCGATTTGGTAGAAATTTGATAGTAGAAGTTGAGGAGAGGTCTGCTAGGTATAATTTTTCTTTGGCCCATTGGGATGAGTACCAGGAGAAAGCTGTGGATATAATAGAAGAGATTAATAGCGAGGGCTCCATAGATGATTGGAATGAATCCTTCTGTTCTATAATTCATAAAGTTGCTCAGTTGACTATTCCGCTACAGAATGTACTTGAGGCTTGAGCATTAGTTCCGTGGTGGAATAAAAATTGTGATACAGGTTTCCCCCGCCATCCGAAGGTAGAGCATTCCTATGAAACGGGTTGTAAGCCGAAATGTTGTAAAGCGAAGAAGCAATTACCATTTATTTATATGGGAAAATTCTGCGAGCATTCGCAGACCCAAAAATAACCTACCAAATCATGCCAAATAACACAAAACCTAATATAACAGAAACATATAGTAAAAGCAGGAATGATATGATAAATACACAGCCTATATAAAGTAGAAATACTTCTCTACAACGATTGCCTGCACAGATCTCCGTAGCGAAAATCTCACGCAAGCGCTGTTGGCATAAACGCGCTCTCCAGTAACCTTTAAACTATGAAGCTGCCAAATCTACCAAATAACACATAAAAATACACAGCCTATATAAAGTAGAAATAATGTATGTACAGTGTAGTATCACTTGCCAGAAGTGGGAAAACAGCGCCGAGCACACTGATGATGGTGTGTTAGACTGAGTCGTCACAGGCTGGGTGGTACAGTGGCCCCCACCCTCCGGGCTGCCGACCCGATACATTGCCACGAAGAACGCAGCGGTAGCCGGGAAGCACACAGCACATCGTTAAGAAAAAAGCCGAAATAAACATGCTAATTAATTAGGTGCTGCCCGGCAAGTAAATGTCGGCACAGATCAGAGGCGATTGCCGATTGCATCGCCTCTGATCTGGACCGACAATTACATACTAGGTGGCACCTAATTAATTAGCATGTTTATTTCGGCTTTTTTCTTCAAGATGTGCTGTGTGCCTCCCAGCTACCGCTGCGTACTTTGCGAATCGGTACAGTATCTGTCCAGGGCCCGGGTGTTGGGGTGGTGGGACACGGGGGTGTCATCTCATCGTCGATCAGGGCAGGCAGCTCATCTTCTCCTATGACTGCCCGCCTCGATGTCGAAGGTTGAGGTTTGTCGTCTGCTGTGGCCGATGTGGAAGGCTTGCTTGACTGCTAAGCCTCGCGCATTTTTCTATCATGCAGTTGTTTGTAAGCACTCAAACCATTCTGCAAATATCCCCTAAACTGACATACCCTTTCAAAATTAGAGTCGTATTTTATCATTGCAGCGAAAATCTCACGCAGTTGCTTCACATTCTGCATTCTGCATTCGATTTCGATTGTTATCCTTTCCTCTTCCAATTGCACCAGTTCTTCATCTGTCAGTTCCTGGTCATGGGATGCCAAAACCTCTTCAACATCGTCTTCGTCAGCTTCCACAAGCCAAACTCACTTTGTCCTTGCTTCGTTCACCATGATCGAAATGCTTAATTATGTCTAGTTTTACGCTAAGTGTAACACCCTTACTCTTTCAGGCTTTTCCGACACCTTAGAACTCATCTTGCTAACGGCTGTTCAATGCAATGTGTTTCAGCAATGCCATTCCGAATCTGGGGCAGGGTGGCTGCTCGGGGTGCGCGCTGCCTTTTATCGCGCACTGATTTTTTCGCGCACTTTTTTTATCGTGCGCTGCCTTTCTTCGTAACAGTGAAAACACCTTCTGAAAGCGAAAACAGGATACTGAAGTAGGTCTTTCATAACAGTGAGGTTTCGTAAAGCGAACGTTCGAAAAATGGGGGACACCTATATAGCAGTAAGAAACAGAGCTTACAGGAAATTAAGAAAGTACCCAGTGTTAGATAATGTTATGGAGTATAAAAAGGAAAGAGCAGCAGCAAGGAGAGTAATTAAAAATGCAAAGAGGGATAGTTAGAGAAGGTTTTGTGGAACCCTGGGCCCTGAGACACCTATAAAGCAGCTATGGATAACCATTTACAGAATGTCAGGGATATATAGGAAACCATCTATCCCAGCTTTGCTGGAAGGAGATATTGAAGCTGTAACCAATAAGGAAAAGGCTGATATGTTTGTAGAGGTGTTCCAAGCGTTACACAGTTCTAGAGAGTTAGGTGATTTGAAGAAGGAAATTATGTTAAAGGAAAGTTGGAAATTGGACAGGAGTTTGGATGATAATAGCTCCATAAATTTGTTTTTCTCCCTTCAGGAACTGCAGGAAGCTATCCAATCAGGTTCACACACTTCTCGTAGGGATGGACTGTGTTATGAATTGCTTAAGCATTTAGATGACTCCGTATTAATAGAAATTCTAGCATTGTTTAATTCGGTGTGGAAAGAAGGAAAATTACCAGTAGAATGGAAGCATGTGGTGGTAGTTTCAGTTTTAAAGCCAGGTAAGGACGCGTCTAGTCCTAGTTCATATCGGCCTATAGCTTTAACGTCAGTGCTTTGTAAAACTATGGAACGAATGGTCACCAACAGACTTGTTTATTTTTTGGAGAATGAGGGACATTTTGCTGCCTATCAAAATGGTTTTAGAACTGGAAGATCAACAATGGAATCTGTTGCCCTTTTAGATCATGATAAAAAAAGCATTTCAAAATAGAGAAGTAATGGTAAGTGTATTTCTAGATATTGAAAGAGCATATGACTCACTATGGAAGGATGGCTTATTAATTAAACTCTATGATGCGGGAATTAGAGGTAGAATGTTTAATTGGATCAAAGATTTCCTTAAGGAAAGGTCAATTCAAGTAAGAATAGGCAGAACAAGCTCCAAGTCAGTTAAAATAGGTAATGGTACCCCTCAAGGAAGTGTCATTAGTCCAGTTCTTTTTAATGACATGATAAATGATATCTTTGATCAGGTAGGGACAGGATTTGGCAAATCATTGTTTGCAGACGATGGTGCAATCTGGAAAAGAGGAAGAAACATCAAGTATATATTAAGGCAGGTACAAAAGGCTTTAAGATCAGTTGAAAACTGGGCTAATAAATGGGGTTTCAGGATTTCTGCTTCTTGATTTTTGGCTTTAGAAGAAAGATTCCTGATTGTGAGTTGTGTCTATACATGATATTTGGCTTTAGAAGAAAGATTCCTGATTGTGAATTGTGTCTATATGATTTTCCACTAGAAAGAGTCAAGGTATTCATGTTTTTAGGTGTCTGGTTTGATGAGAGACTTACTTGAAGGGTTCATATAGATAAAACAGTTGGAAAGTGTGAGAAAGTTTTAAATGTCATGAGAAGTATTGCTGGATGTGACTCGGGAGCAGGGCGGGAATCTGTGTACTTAATATATCTAGCTATGATTAGATCAGTTATTGGTTATGGTTGTATTATTTATGGTTCTGCTGCTACAGCAGTGCTTGGAAAACTAGACACTGTGCAGTCCAAAGCACTTAGACTTGTTGTGGAGCTTTTAGAACAACATCCGTCCCGGCATTATGTGTGGAGATGGGAGAAGTGCCTCTACATTTAAGACGAATTCAGTTGGGCCTGCAGTATTGGGTAAAACTAAATGGATTCAATCACAGCTGTCCATCAAAGTGTCTTTTGCAGGGGAAGCCAGAGAGCCAAAGTAAAATTAAAAGATACTCATTTTTAGATTTGGTTAATAACTGGGCTGTGAAATTGAAACTGACTGAAGAAGACATAGTTGACCAAATTTGCTTGCCACCCATCCCTTTTTGGCTCTTTCCAGAACCAGAATTAGACCTATTCCTCCTTTTTCAGCTTCAAGGAAGCAGTGCAGTTTCATCAGCGTTGATCACAAATGAATATTTAAATAATAAATGGGGATGTTATCTGAAGATTTTTACTGATGGCTCAGTGGACCCAGAGAGCAGTAGGGCAGGATTTGGGATGTATGTGTCTCAACTTGGAGTTAAGATTGGTCACCGGGTTTCAGATGGTGGTTCTGTCTTTGTAACAGAATTATTAGCAATCCTCTGGGCCTTATAGTGGATAGAAGACTCTCGACCACGTAGGGTTATCACCTATTCGGATCCTGCTGCTGCCTTAGAGTCTATAAAAGGGAGTAAATCAAAAGCTCGTCCTGACATAGTCACTGAGATTCTCTTAGTGTTGTTTAGAGTAGGGAAGATGGGTTGTGCGGTTAGATTTTCATGGATACCAGGGCATGCTGGGGTGGAGGGAAATGAAATTGTGGATAGCATTGCAAAGTCTTCCTTACAGAGCAGGCAAGTAGAAATTAGAATTCCCCTAGGCAGGGCAGAATTGAGAAGTAGGATTATAAAAGGTATAGAGAAGAAGTGGCAGGAGGATTGGAAAAATGAATTAAGGGGCAGGCATTATTTTTCTAGTCACTCACTAGTTAAAAAGGTCTCAGACTGTTACCTTTTAAGTCGTAGAGATATGGTGAAATTTACAAGACTTAGGTTGGGGCATTGTGGGCTAAATTATTATTTAAAGATAATAGTAAAACATCCTACTGGATTATGTGACTGTGGTAGTCCAGAGACAGTCCAGCATGTTTTGCTGAGCTGTAATTGATACAAAATTGAAAGAAGCTATCTGGCTTAAATTTATTTTGATTTTCTATTAAATCTTTGTTTGGCCATCAAGAGAATCAACATCTGATTGAAGAGTCTATCATTCAGTTTATATGTGAGACTAGGTTGTATTTGAGAATTTGAGTCCCTTGAAGTTCTATAATTAATTATACATCCTGTGGAAGGTTGTAATACGCCTTGATGCGTCTAAACAGGAAGAAGGAGAAGGAGGAGAGGGGAGAGGAGGAGGAGGAGGGGAAGAAGGAGGGGGAGGGGAGGAGAAGAGGAGAGGAGGAGGAGGGGAGGAGAAGAAGCAAAGAAGACTTTTTTTACAAACCTATTACCACTGGGGATGAGTGTAAAATTGTAACTGTTAATTTATTGTGATGCGCGCACTCACCATAATAACAGAGGGGAATAATGTGTGTGGATGACCCTTTGAGTGTTTTACTGAGTGTGCCATATGCCGTCCGTAATCAGTGACAGGCCTTCATCACAAAAAGGTAACTTCCTTCGCACATTTTTTAATTTATTTAGAGGTACTGCACGGAATAGGACCTTCTGGCTTTTCGAGCCACACCGCCCAACAACCCCCAATTTAAGGAACACTCAGCACTCAATCCCCGATTTAACCCTAACCTAATCACGGGACAATTTACAGTGACCAATTAATTTATTAATTGGTATGTCTTTGGACTATGGGAGAAAACCTGAGCACCCGGAGAAGACCCAAACATTCCACAGGAAGGATGTACAAACACCTTATAGAGGACGCTGGAGTTGAATTAGAAACTCTGACTCCCCGAGGTGTAATAATGTCATGCTAACTGCTACACTACTGTAGAGCCCTAATGGATTATATCATGAAGAATTAAATAAGTACACTAAATATTATAATATATTTTAGGAGTATCTAGTATACAATTATGTTCCCACATAGATTATGCTACCGACGATTACATTCCACAACACCTTCCCAGTCCCATATTCCTGAGTTGTACATCGTGAGTTGTGTCTCAGCTGAAGAATATTGACCTTTAAGCTTGAAGAATCACAGATTCAAGGATCTCTCCAGAGTTTTGGGTGTAATCTACAGATTGTGATTGACATTCCACTATAGAACTGAGGGAATACTGCACTGTTGGAGATGCAAACTTTTAAATGAAACATGAAACCAAGCCATAGTATTTTCTTAGGGATGACCAATCACCATTGATTGGATAGGAAGTATCAGAACCTTAGCTCAACGAGAGGCTTCAGTAACAAAGCAGTCCATCCACAAATGTGTTGGGACAGTGATCACTTGCTAAGAAGTGCAGATGGAATATCACTTAAAACCTTGGCACCATCCGGAATACAGCAGTGTGCTTGTTTGTTACGTAGTCACTTGATTTCTTTAAGGATACTCCAACTGCTAAACATATCAGCGAGGGGATATACTTCATCGAATCTCCAAGCATGTCCGATACCACATCGATCATCTATAACTTTACCGTCAAGAACTCAGAATCATCCCTGATTCACATGCCATCCTAACTTCCCCTTTGTCATTACCAGGCAATATTTCTGAATTCAGAATCAGAACCAGAATCAGGTTTATTATCACCGGCATGTGATGTGAAATTTATTAACTTAGTAGCAGCAGTTCAATGCAATTCATAATACAGGTATAGAAGAAAATAATAATTACAAATAAATAAGTAAATTTTATTCAGTATACTTTATACAGTATATGTATATTGAATAGATTAAAAATTGTGCAAAAAGCAGAAATACTATATATTAAAAATAAGTGAGGTAGTGTCCAAGGGTTCAATGTCCATTTAGGAATCCGATGGCAGAGGGGAAGAAGCTGTTCCTGAATCACTGAGTGTGTGTCTTCAGGCTTCTGTACCTCCTGCCTGATGGTAACAGTGAGAAAAGGGCATGCCCTGAGTGCTGGAGGTCCTTAACAATGGACACCACCTTTCTGAGACACCGCTCCTTGAAGATGTCCTGGGTACTTTGTAGGCTAGTACCCAAGATGAAGCTGATTAAATTTACAACCCTTTGCAGCTTCTTTCGGTCCTGTGCAGTAGCCCCTCCATACCAGACAGTGATGCAGCCTGTCAGAATGCTCTCCACGGTATATCTATAGAAGTTGACATACCAAATCTCTTCAAACTCCTAATAAAGCATAGCCACTGTCTTGACTTCTTTATAATTGCATCGACATGTTGGGACCAGGTTAGATCCTCAGAGATCTTGACACCCAGGTACTTGAAACTGCTCACCCTCTCCACTTCTGAACCCTCTATGAGGATTGGTATGTGTTCCTTCATTTTACCCTTCCAGCAGTCCACAACCAGCTCTTTCACCTTACTATTACTATTTTAGGTGAACTAATTATACTATAGTAATTCTATGCAAATATTGACACTGAAGGATAGGATTTACCTAGATATGGAAAAGCATAGCATGCTTTGGGACAGTCAGCCTAGCTTTGTAAAAAAAAGCAAAAGAGAGCTCCATAGATTTCTAACCATAGGAGGAATTAAGGAATATGGAAAAATACAGCAAAGTGGAATTGTTGCAAAGGTTCATCCACAACCTCAACAAAGTTCATTCAGAGTAAAATTTATGATCAAAGTATATATATGTCACCATATATAACCCTGAGATTCATTTTTCTGCAGGCAGACTCAGCTAATCTATAGAATAGTATCTATAGAAAGATTAACGAAAGATCAGCCAGAGTGCAGAAGACAACAAACTGTGCAAATGCAAATATAAATAAATAGCAGTAAATAATGAGAACATGAAATAATGAGATAGAGAGTCCTTGAAAGTGAGATAACTGGTTGTGGGAACATCTCAATGGAAGGGCTAGTGAGTGTGGTTATCAGCTTTTGTTTAAGAGCATGAAGGTTAAGGGGTAGTAACTGTATTTGAACCTGTTGGCTCAAGATGTTTCCAGCTCCTGAGGCTCTTGAAAATTCTACCTGATGGCAGCATTCAACCCGATAGTAGAATTAGCTGCAAAGGTCATCTAGCCCAATGGAGCTTCGACTTATTTGATTCTGCTCTATCTATATGAAATATCTTTAATGTGTTTCTTTTTCAATTTCCATGCAATGAATATGGTGCCAATTATGCTTTGACTTTTTTAAGTGTAAGATGCGTAATTGGGGCTGAAAGTGATTAAAACGTCCCTTTGTGAAAATGCTGACTCTCCCTGCACTCTCTCTGCTGATCTTTTCATCTCTTCTGTGTGCAGATCTCATCTCAGCACTATTATCTTTTGACTTTTCCTTCACTCCTTTTTCCTCTGTCAGCCATCTCTCACATTCTTATTTAACCTGAATTTTCTCACTACTTTTCTTGTATTTTTCCATTGCCTGATTGACCTTCACAGGAAAAGCCCTCCCCACGATTGAACACATCTACACAGAGCGCTGCCACAAGAAATCAACATCTACTTTACTTTATTTTATTGTTGCCAAACAATTGATATTAGAATGTACAATCATCACAGTGATATTTGATTCTGCGCTTCGTGCTCCCTGGAGTACAAATCAATAGTAAACATCAAAAATTTAAATTATAAATCATAAATAGAAAATAGAAAAGGGAAAGTAAGGTAGTGCAAAAAAACTGAGAGACAGGTCCAGATATTTGGAGGGTACGGCCCAGATACGGGTCAGGATCCGTTCAGCAGTCTTATCACAGTTGGAAAGGAGCTGTTCCCAAATCTGGCCGTACGAGTCTTCAAGCTCCTGAGCCTTCTCCCAGAGGGAAGAGGGACGAAAAATGTGTTGGTTGGGTGGGTCGTGCCCTTTATTATCCTGGCAACACTGCTCCAACAGCGTGCAGTGTAAAGTGAGTCCAAGGACGGAAGATTGGTTTGTGTGATGTGCTGCGCCGTGTTCACGATCTTCTGCAGCTTCTTTCAGTCTTGGACAGGACAACTTCCATACCAGGTTGTGATGCACCCTAGAAGAATGCTTTCTATGGTGCATCTATAAAAATTAGTGAGGGTTTTAGGGGCAGGCCAAATTTCTTTAGCTTTCTCAGGAAGTAAAGGCGCTGGTGGGCCTTCTTGGCAGTGGACTCTGCTTGGTTGGACCAAGTCAGGTCATTTGTGATATTGTCCCCAAGGAACTTAAAGCTTTTGACCTGTTCCACTTGCGCACCACCTATGTACATGGGGTCATGCGGTCCGCTACTCCTTCTGAAGTCAACAATCAATTCCTTCGTCTTGCTGACGTTGAGGGATAGGTTATTGTCTTCGCATCATGCCACCAGGTTCTTAATTTCCTCTCTGTACTCAAACTCATCATTACCCAAGATATGGCCTACAATTGTTGTGTCATCAGCAAACTTATATATTGAGTTTGATGGAAACTTGGCTACACAATCATGGGTGTACAGTGAGTACAGCAGGGGGCTGAGTACACAGCCTTGTGGGGCACCAGTGCTCAGAGTGATTGTAGAGGAGAGCTTGTCCCCTATTTTTACAGCCTGGGTCCTGTCATCAAGGACCCCCCCACCATCCAGGCCATGCTTCTCTCATCGCTGCTGCCATGTGGAAGGAGGTACAAGAACCTCAGGTCCCACACTGCCAGGTTCAGGAACAGTTACTACTCCTCAACCATCAGGCTCCTGAACCAGCACGGATAACTTTATTCACCTCAACATTGAACTGATCACTGAACAAAAGCTATGGATTCACTTTCAATGACTCTTCAACTCAGGTCCTCAGTAATATATATTTATTTATTTTGTATTTGTAATGCTTATCTTCTTTTGCGTATTGGTTGCTTGTCAGTCATTGATTGTGTGTAGTTTTCCATTGATTCTGTTGTATTTATTTGTTCTACTGTGAATGCCTGCAAGAAATTGGATCTCAGGGTAGTATATGGTTACATATATGTAACCTGATTATTAACTTACTTTGAGCTTTGAATTATTATGAATTCAATGAATATAATCTGAACAGTTACTCAGCAAACGGACATTATGCACCTGGCAGCTTGAGATGCATTTGAAAACAATAGACTCGAATAATGTTCAGAATGTTGGAAGGGTAGGATATCAGCACTGGTTTCTGATATACATTTCTCTGTTAATTTTAGCACTGTAACATGAAATCAATTAGCAGGAAAGGACACCTTAAAAGAACAACAAATTTGTATTTTTATAGCATTTTCCACAAACTTAGGAAGTCTAAAAGCATTTTGTCAAAGATGTATGTTCAAAATATTTCCTTAAGTTTGTCATAGCTGGGTGAGGTAGTAGGGTTGATCTCCCACTACCTATTAAATGTTCCAATGCTGTGCATCTGACAACCAAGTCCAACCCCTGACCTTCACACGTGGTTTAACTACTAAGCCTGGTGGAACCATTTCTACTGACAGGAGAAGGGGAAAAGGTGAGTTACTGGTGCCTTAAGACCAGTCGCTTCGCGCAGGTGGGTCACATCAGCCAGAGTCTGCAGCTCATCTAGGACTGTTTATCCAAGAAACATAATAGAATAAATGAAAGGCTGCAAACACCGGGAAAGACAAACAACCAATGTGCAAAAGACAACAAACGATGAAAAAACAAAATAAACAAATAAAATAGATAAATAAATAACAATGATGAATAGATAAATAAAGAAATAAATGGACAAATAAATAAATAAGCATGTAAGTAAATAAATAGATAGAGATAATAAATAAATAAATAAAAAGCAGGCAATAACATGAGATGAAGAGTCCTTGAAAGTGAGTCGATAAAGTTGAGAGAACAGTTCAGTGAAGTGGCGAGTGAAATTGAGTGAAGTTATCCCCACTGGTCAAGAGCTGGATGGTTGAGGGGTAATAACTATTTCTGAACCTGATGGTGTGAGTCCTGTGGCTGCTGTGCCTTCTTCCAGATGGCAGCAGCGAGAAGAGAGCACGGCCTGGGTGGTGTGGGTCCTGGATGATGCTGTTGCTGCTTCCCTGCGACAATGCTCTGTGCCGATGCGCTCAACAGTGGGGAGGCCTTTGCCTGAATAGACTGGGCCATAAACTCTGCTCTTCACAGGATATTCCATTCAAGGGCATTGGTGTTTCCACACCAGGCTGTAATACAGCCAGTCAAGTCAGACAGAAGTTTTCAATTCAGGAAACGATGGATTCACCTTGTAGGAGGCTTCAATCCTAGAATTTCTACAAATGCCTAAACCCATCCTGCTGCTGCCATTGTGATTGGAAGCATAACGAAAATATTTCTGTCAGCAAACAGGGCACCAATCACTTTGGTGCAAGAATGGACTGAATGATGATATTGATATCTCCTTCTGTGGTGTCTGTTAAGAAATTCCTACCTACGTCTGTTTCTAACAATTTTCCCCTCAACAAATTTTCCTTCAGTTTCTCCTACTTTTTCGAGACTTGAGGGGTAGCCATGGGTGCCCGCTTGGGCCCCCAGCAATGCTTGTCTCTTCATTGGTTATTTAGAACGGGCTCTGTCCAAGCCTTCCTTCATAATGCTCCCCAACTCTTCCTTCGCTACATTGATGACTGCATTGGTGTTTCATGTACTCATGCTGAAATCGTCAATTTCATCAACTTTGCCTCTTACTTATTCCCTGCCCTTAAATTTCTGACACCTCCATGTGGTGACATCACGTGTCACCTGTAAAAACGTGATTGGATAGAGTCGGGAGCATGTGCAGAAATGACAGAATGATCTAGAAACTGTACACTAAAGACGTGCTTGCTGTTTGCTGTCGTAAATAAACGTTCTAGTTTTAACTCTTCCAGTTAACTCTACCATGGTTTGTTCTTAGTAACCCACGGTAGGTGTAAAGAACACAACATGGTGTCAGAAGTTGGTCTGGAAGAATAATTCGTTTCGCTAACACGGGAGAAGCAAAGATAATCGGAAAAAAAGAGCGCAAACTTTTTCGTTGTTCGCTAACAGTTTTGAAAATGGAAGTTTTGCAACCCCCATCAATGCTTCAGCTGACTGAAAATGTAGCTGAAAACTGGAAAAGATTTAAACAGCATTTTGAAATTTATTTATCGGCGATCGGAGCAGAAAATAAAATGGAAAAAATGAAAGCAGCGATCCTAATAATTTTTCACACTGTTGCAGAAGTAGAAAGGAAATAAAACACGTAAATGCAGTGCTTGAAAATGAAAGTGAGGAGTTTTATATAGATGTGCTTTGTGAAAACAAACAAGGTAAGAATGACTGGATTATTCCATTGCAAGTGAATCAAAACAATATTCTGTTTAAATTGGATACTGGAGCACAAGTAAATGTTCTTGTAGAATCTGAGTTTAATGCATTAAAGCCAAGACCAAAGTTACATCAGACAAATATAAAAGTGACTGGGTATTCAGGTGCAGACATTCCAGTTAAAAGAACGTGTGGCAAAAGTATCACACAAAAATATGGTGCACATGCTTTCATTTGTGGTCGTGCCAAAGAATGTACTGTCAATACTGGGTTTATCTGCCTGTGAGAGACTGAATTTGGTAAAAAAAAAGCCTTAGTCCTGGACAGTGATACAGAGTCAGAATACAGTGGACAGAGACCAAACTTGCCGGAACAGTACAATACGGATCTGAAGCCAAAAAGTGTCAAGAATCAGGATCCAATTGAAGAAATGAAAGCACAAGTGAAGGAATTGAGAAGTTTTATTGAAATGATGAAGTCTCAGCATAAAAAAGAGATTACACAGTTAATGAATGAATTGCGATTTCTTCTCAAAGACCTTACCAAAGAGTCAACTTCAGAGTTTCAGTTAACTGATGCAGACCAGACAAAACAAGGAAATAACAATGAAACACAAGAACTGTGTGAACCACTTAGGAGGTCTACTCGTGTTCGTAAACCCCCAGAGAGACTGATAGAGACATGTTAAATTATGTATTTGTTCTGATCAATGTTGCTAATTGTTTTTCTTTTTAAGGAAAGGAAGATGTGGTGATATCACGTGTCACGTGTAAGAATGTGATTGGACAGAGTCGGGAGCATGCGCAGAAATGACAGAATGATATAGAAACTGTATGTTAAAGACATGCTTGCTGTTTGCTTTTGTAAATAAACATTCTAGTTTTAATTCTTCCAGAATATGGTTTGTTCTCAATAACCCACGGTAGGTGTAAAGAGCACAACACTGCCTCCCCTTTCTCAATCTCACTGTCTCCATCTCTGGAAACAAACTGCTGATGAACATCTTTTATAAACCTACTGACTTCCATGGTTATTTTGACTATACCTCTTCCCACTCGGTCTCCTGTAAAAATGCTACAGTATTCTCTTTTCGCAGTTCTCTCATCTCCATTGCATCTGTTCCCAGGATGTAGCTTTCCTTTCCAGGACATCAGAGATGTCCTCTTTCTTCAAAAAACAGGCTTTCCCTTCCTCCACCATTGATGCTGCCCTCTCTCGCATCTCCTACATTTCCCAGACATCCACGCTCACAAAATCTCTCAGCCACCTAAACAGTGATAGAGTTCCTCTTGTCCTTACCTACCACCCTATGAGCCTCTGTATCCAACACATCATCATCTGTTATCTCCAAAGGGACCCTACCACTAAACATATCTTTACCTCTCCCCCTCTCCGCTTTCCAAAGGGATCGCTCCCTATGTAATCCCCTTGTCCTTTTGTCCCTCCCCACTAAGCTCCTTCCCAGCACTATCCCTGCAAGTGGCCAAAGTGCTACACCTGCCCATTCACCTCCTCCCTCACCTCCATTCGAGGCCCCCATCAGCCCTTCCAGGTGAGACAACACTTCATCTGTGAATCTGCTGGAGTTGTCTATTGAATCTGATGCTCCTGATGTGGCCTCCTCCATATTGGTGAGACCAATTGTAAATTATGGAAGCATTTCATGGAGCACCTCCATTCTAACCACCAAAGGCAGAACCTCCCGGTGGCCAAGCATTTTAATGCCAATTCCAATTCCCATTCCCATTTGAACAAGTCGCTCCATGGCCTCCTCTTGTGTCAAGATGAGGTCATCTTCAGGGTCGAGGAGGAACACTTTATATTCCATCTGTTATATACCTCAAGGAGATCTTGTGACTTTCTTGTGAGGATGATGTAATGGTCTTTCGGAGGTCACCTGCTGTAATTTTCCCGTCGATGTGAGGTCACGTGATGACCTGTTCACAACGGGTATATAAGGGAAGACCTCAGATGACACAGTTAGTTTTTGGTTTTTAATTTTCCAGCTAGAATGTGCGTCGGTGTCTCCGTTTCTGTTGCGTATTTATTTTGTGACGCAGTTTCATTTTTAAAACGGAGTGTCACGTTCTGTTGCAAGGTACAATAGCGCTGGACCGGCAATTTTTGCTAGATGTGTTGATGTACCTTTTTCCAGCAGTATTGGAGAGTGAAGACCTTATCGAAGTACAGGATATGAAGGATTAAGAGAAGTCGGGAATTACGGAAGCTTAATAAAGGATCGACCTTATTGTGTCTTCGTTGAAGAAGTAACGACCTGCATCGAAGATAACTCCTGCTGAAAGAGCAAGGAAGTTCATGCAGGATTTGCTCTCTAGAAGAAATTAAGGTCAGTTGTTTTAAGTCGTTTATTTCCTTCCTCGTGAATCCTTTGGACAGAACCAGCAGGAAAGTCACGTCAATGAAGAAATCCTTCTCCAGAGAAGTCTCTCCCAATTGGATATATAAATCTGTTGGACTTTTGAATTTACCATTTTAAGAACTGTGTTTGACTTTACCGCTTTATGAACTGTTTTCGCATTTATCACTTTAAGAACCAGTACCGAGTGACGGTTTGTTGAACAGCCGCATAGCGGTTAACTTCCGGTTAAGGTTTTCGTTTGTGTTTTATTGTTTATCCATGTTTAATAAATGTTAGGTTGTTTTTATATAACCTGACGATTGATATTCATTGTTGCCGGTTACGTAACACATCTGAGTAGCCTCATATCTGATGGCACGAATATCAATTTCACCTTGCAGTTAAAAAAAACCCTCCCCTTCCTCCTTTTTCTATTTCCCCTCTGGCCTCTTACCTCTTCTCACCTGCCTATAACCTTCCCTTGGGTCCCCTCTTCCTTCCCTCTCTCTTATGGTCCACTCTCCTCTCCTATCCAATTCCTTCCTCTCCAGTCCTTCATTTTTCCTACCCACCTGGCTTTACCTATCACCTTCTAGCTATCCTCCTTCTCTTCCCTCTACCTTTTTATTCTGGCGTCTTCCCCGTTCCTTTTCAGTCCTGAAGAAGGGTCTTGGCCCATAACGGCAACTGTTTATTCATTTCCATAGATGCTGCCTGACCTGCTGAGTTCCTCCAGCACTGTGTGTATGTTGTTCTGTTTTTAAATATCCAGACCCTGATCTTGAAACTGTGTCGTCTCATTCAAGACTGTCCCAGTAGTGGGGATATCTGAAGATTTATTGTCATGGTCCGGTCCGAAGTCCGCATTCCGGTTCACGGTCCAGTTCGCGGACTCCGTGTCTTCCGGCTGTTCCTCGTTTCGGTTGGACTTAACCTTAAGCACCTGATACTCATCTTGGGGCTGGGAATATAAGTGGCCCCGGGATCGAGTGTGGGTGCTGGTTCGTCTTGTTAGTCTCCCCTTGGAGCATCCACTGGTGGAAGGCTAGTGCAGTCTCAAAATATGGATTTGGCTGTTCCGTAGCCAGCCAACGTTACTGGCTGCCTTGAGTCTTGGAGCCACCCTGGACCTAGCTCCCTTCCTGTCCCTTGCCTCCATCGGGCAAGCCAGGCTGTTTGCCGTTACCCTGCGGTTGGTTCTGTCCCTTCCTGTCCCTTGCCTCCTTCGGGTAAGTCAGGCCGATTGCTGTTACCCTGCGGTTGGTTCTGTCCCTTGCCTCTGTCGGGTAAGCCAGGCCGTTTGCCATTACCCTGCGGTTAGCTCTGTCCCTTCCTGTCCCTTACCTCCTTCGGGTAAGCCAGGCCATTTGCCGTTACCCTGCGGTTGGGTCTATCCCTTCCTGTCCTTGCCTCTGTGAGGTGGAGTCCCGCGTCCTGCCCAGGAGTTGCCACGAAGTACCCTTGCCCCATCATGTCCTTATCTAGTCTCCAAGAACCCGAGCCTCATCACGTCTTCGCCTGGTCTCCAAGAGCCCAAATCTCGTCACGTCTTCACCTGGTCTCCAAGAACCTGAGCCTGGTCACGTCTTCGCCTGGTCTTCAAGAACCCGAGCCTGGTCACGTCTTCGCCTGGTCTCCAAGAACCCGAGCCCGGTCACATCTTCGCCTGGTCTCCAAGAACCCGAGCCTGGTCACGTCTTCGCCTGGTCTCCAAGAACCCAAGCCTCATCTCGTCTTTGCCTGGTTCTGGGGTCCGAGCCCGAGTCAAGACCCAGGTTCTGGGTCCTTGTCCAGTCTCTGGCTCAGAGTCCATGCCTAGGCTTCATGTTCCCAGTCCCTCATCCTGGTCCTGCTTCCCTAGCCTAGTCTGTGTTCCTATCTCTACTCCTAGATTGCGTCCTGTCCCATCATTTAGTTTGTCCTGTTCCTCGTCTGTGTCTGTGTCTGTGTCTTGCATTTGGGTCCGTTCCCAATGCCCCCCATTATGACATTTATTCTCACATGCCACCTCTGGATTTTATGCATCTCAATAAGTTCACTGACCATTCTTCAAACCAGTTAATCTCTCTTTGGACAGTAATGAAGAGGTTTGGAAGCCATGAAAAGATGTGTCTGAGACGGGCCAGCTTGCTCCTTCAGTGGAAGTGGTTTTCCCTTGGCATTCACTCCAGGCTTCTCTGCGCCTAATATGGATGCAATATGTCCGGCTTCTTTGTCAGCAATCCATCATCGCACCTCTCCCAAAGTAACAATAACAAGAAATTCCCAATGAAAATCATACAGATCCAACCTGAAATGTGCTGATGAAAGATGATGGCTCCTTAGAAATTTTACAGAGTAAATGGAAAGCTGATACAACGAAACTGCAAACCAAATTTTAGATTTTAGGCAACAGAAGCGACAACTGTGTACTTTTTACATTCTCTCCTTCCTCCTTTCAGGGCAGCAGGTGTCCTCTTTATTCAAGTGAGAAGAGCTAAAACACAATCGAGGTGAAAATGACAATAAATTGAACACATGTTAAGATGATTTTTGACTGAAATTGGCAAAAGAAAGGGAAGTTATTATGAAAATGGTAACAGGGAATCGACCATGTATAAAAGGTCACGCCCAGATGAAAAACTACAAAAGTGGAGTACTGTAAATTCTGAAAATCAGATACAAATACAAAAATGATGGAATCACACAATAGGTCAGGCAGTATCTGAGGAGAAAGAAACATTGCAGAGAATCAAAGTAAGGAACTGCATAGAAAAAGCAAAATGAAGGTCAATGTGCAAAAAAATTATGCACTTAGGGGACTTCAGCAGAATGTCTTTAACTCGGAGTATGGTTAGATTGTCGAGCTTCTACTCTATGGGGTAGCTGCAAAGAGCAATATAGCTTTAAGGAGAAGCTAGGTAAAAGTAGCTAAGGAATAAAGGGATTGGACAGTTATGCTATCAGGACTCAATCAAAAGAGAAAAGTCATGTGAAGTGTAAAATTGGTGTAGCCAAGTTGAGCTGAGTGGCCATATTCGTGGCTCTAAACTCTTGCCTGAAAATCCACCAAGTGCAACACCAACTGAAATTCTATTTAAAATGCTCATTAAGGAAACCAGAAGATCTAGTTCACGTGTTAAGAGGCAATCTTCCCAGATCTCATCCTAGGGTTTCAATAGTTTGGTTAACACATCCACTTATCTATTGTGCTTCCCTGGTGTGTTACCATGATTCGAGATTTAGAATGTCTCACATCAAATGGATCTTCCAAGTCCTCCACACATTTTACAGGTGAACACATGGAGATATCCTGACATACACAGTAATATTCTAAGACATGCGTAGTACCTCAAGACACTACTTACATAATTTTCAATCCATTGGCCTTCAGCAACAGCAGCACCATATACTGTAACCTCATGGTCCAACATCTCCATCTTTCTAGCAACACTATCAGCTCTGGATGATTGAGGAGTGCGGAGGTCAAGCTGGGAGCAGCACCAGGCATACCTAAAAGTGATGAGGTGCCAAAACTAATGAAGCTGTAACGTAAGACAACATGGTTGCTCAACAGCATGCCAAAGACAACTTCACAATCAACAGATCAGATCAAATTTCCACAGGCCTTCAATATTTAATTGCGAGTGGTGATGGAAATTCAACAGCTTATGGGTAGAGGAAGCTCCAAAAAAACATTCTTATCCACAACATGGACAGGACCAAACATTAATTCATTTATTTAGAGATACACCGTTGAACAGGACACTTCGGCCCAATAACCTGCACTGCCCAGCAACCCACCTATTAACTCTAGCCTAATAACAGGACAATTTATCACAACCAAGTGACCTACTAATCGCGATGTCTTTCGAATGTGGGAGGAAACCAGAGCATCCAGAGTTAACCCATGGATTCACAGGGAAGACGTTCAAACTCCTTACAGACAGTGTCAGAACTGAGCTCCAGTGCCCCAAGCTGTACTAGAATCTACGCTACCATGACGCCCGGTGCCATGTGTTGCCAAGAAAAAGATGAAGCATTTGTAAGGATACTGTATTTAGCCAAAATGCCCTGTTGTGGACACGCAGCGGGGTTGTAATTGTTAATACAAATGAGACACTGCCATCGTCCAGCTATCTTTAAACGTAACAAGCAGTAATTGGTCTTGCAATTACAGACAGCTGCATATACAAACACTGTGTCAACAAAGAAAGCAGGCTACCCGGTCACAGCAGGAGGCAACTCAATAGGTATGCTTTGGAAATTGACAAGACAATTGCTTGACAGACACTTGCATAAAGATACTTTGTTAAATAAGGTGACATCCATCAATATTGTGAGGGCGTTGAAAACAGACAGCCATTAGGCATGGGATATCTTTAATTTTGCCCCTTTGCAACACACAGGAGAACACAACAGATAAATGGTCGTGTTAATCGGACGACATTGAAATGCCCAGAATGAGATCAGGGAGGGTTACACATGGTCCTAGTCATATTTGCTAGTCAATATTTAGATTATTTGTGTATCCAGAGAGAGACCGCTCACAATACAGTGGTAAAAGAAGGCTGTATTGTGTGTTAGGATTTCCAGCAACCATGATTAAATATTCAGAGTTGGTCTTGTAAGATGTGCTCCTATTGTAAGTATGTAATTTTACTATATCATTTTTCTACACCAAAATGGAATTATTGAAATGTGCTTAGTCCCCTGCTGTTATCTCCATGCTTAAAGAGTATAAAACTGAACGTGCTTTGAGTTTAGAGAGATTCTCCTAGGAGATTTTACCAAGAGATTTTCCCAGCATGTCTCCCACCTCATGTCTGCTTGTGTGCTGAATAAAGATCTGTTAGATCTACTGTGTAGGTCTAGTCTCTATATGGCTCATTTAAAGTTACCACATGCCAAATAGGCAGTTTATCCCAGCTTCTCCTGAGACCCTTGTAAAACAAGAAATAACAAGCCTATGTGTTATCCCTGACTCAGATTTGAATTTTAAATCCCACATAAAGGAAGTGACCAGAGCAGCATTTTCTCCATTAAGAAATACTGCAAAGTTACATCCGTTTCTGTCATATAAGGATGCTGAAAGACTAATTCACGTCTTTATATTGAATAATCCATATTACAGCAATGTACTTTTTACAGGCCTTCCAAAGCAATCTATTGACAGACTTCAAATCGTATCATTCCCATGCAACTGCTCTGCATTAGCTTCCTGTATCTTTTAAAATTGATCTTAAAGTTTTTAAAACTCCAAATAGCCTGGAACCAGAGTACATCACAGAATCACTTTCTTTTTATAATACTGATCAAGCTCTCAGGTCTTGATCTGAGGAGAAGGAGAAGATGGCGGCGCGACGCAGCTTGCAGCGGCCACTCCGGTGATGAATATCTGTTATCTGTCAAATAGGGTGCCGTGCACAATCCTGATTTGTTGGAGGCAGACGTAAGAGCACGGAGGAACATCTGGTGAAACTTCTGAAATGCCTGTTTTGCTGCTGCTGCTACTGTGTGATCCAGAATCTCCGGAGGGGAAGGCCCCGAGTCCTTGGCTTTGCTTGTTGCTCGGCGGCCGGGGCAGGGTCGAAGCGCTCGGCAGAGATGGTGCTCGGTGCTCGGTGTCGGAAGGCTGGTCGGAGGCTCGAAATTTTGTGGTAAACTGAGGCTGAGGCTGTGGCCTGCTCCGGGTGCTCCAGGCTTCGTGTACGCAGACTCACCTACTTTTATTGCTTGCACAATTCGTTTTTCTTTCTCTGCTTATCCGGTGTCTGTCAGTCTTCAATTTTTTATGGGTTCTTTTGGGTTTCTTTGTTTTGTGGCTGCCTGAAAGGAGATGAATTTCAAGGTTGTACAACGTATGCATATTTTGATAATAAATGTATTTTGAACTTTGATAGGAGACTGGAGCTGAAGAAGCCAAGGAAGGACTTGTTAGAGGTTTACACTGTTATGAAAGGCAAATATTGGGTAGATAATGGGAAACCTTTTTCCATTACAGGTACATCTAAAACCAGAGGGCATTGGTTTGAAGAAATGAGTAAGAAGTTTAGAGGAGATCTGAAGAAGATTTTTTTTTCACCCAGAGGATAGTTGCAAAATAGAGCTCACAGCTTGAGATACAGGTACAAAATTTAAACCTTTTTTCATTACAGGTACAGCTAAAACCAAAGGGCATTGGTTTGAAGAAATGAGTAAGAAGTTTAGAGGAGATCTGAAGAAGATTTTTTTTCACCCAGAGGATAGTTGCAAAATAGAGCTCACAGCCTGAGATACATGTACAAAATTTAAACATCGTCTGGATGAGTGCCAAGACAATTTTGGCTACGGACTAAATGCTAGTAACTGGGATTAGTATAAATGGTCCTCGATGGTCTGCAGAGACAGGATGGGCTGAAGGGCCTCTTTCGGTGCTGCGACCCACACCTAGCTCTCTGACTCATCTGTAACCACATTTAATATCTGCAGCTCACTCTGTAGATTCTTTAACTTGAGCTTGCATGAATTTTGTACCTGTTGGACCATGGGAAACCTTCCTATAGTTTGTCGAGCATTACCTGTTTTACACAATTTGCAGCTGCAGAAGAATTTCCAGGTCTGTGTATTTCACCAAACTTGAAATATGAACAGAAAGTGTTTGAGATAAGAATTTTGTAGCAGTGAAGTGAACTGAATAAATTTTAAGAATAATTTACTTCTAAGAAACCAGCTTTGGCCTCTCCCAAATTATGTGGTGTGAGAGTTTAAATAATCCTACAGTAAAGCTTTCCTTTTGAAGAAAGTCTCAGGTACACTTTCAATGCCCTTTCCCTCCTATTTGACACAGTGCATTCAAAATGGAACTCGAGGTAAAGGAGCCATTAGGAGGTGGTGACCGTAATATGATAAGTCTTAATCTACAATTTGAGAGGGAGAAGGGAAGATCGGAAGTGTCAGTATTACAGTTGAACAAAGGGGACTATGGACCCATGAGGGAGGAGTTGGCCGATGTTGACTGGAAAGATACCCTAGCAGGGATGACAGTGGAACAACAATGGCAGGTATTTCTGGGAATAATACAGAAGGTGCAGGATCAGTTCATTCCAAAGAGGAAGAAAGATTCTAAGGGGAGTAAGGGGCGACCATGGATGACAAGGGAAGTCAAGGACATTATAAAAATAAAAGAGAGGAAGTATAACATAGCAAGGATGAGCGGGAAACCAGAGGATTGGGAGACTTTTAAGGAGCAACAGAAGATAACTAAAAAGGCAATACGGAGGAAAAAGATGAGGTACGAAGGTAAGCTAGCCAAGAATATAAAGGAGGATAGTAAAAGCTTCTTTAGGTATGTGAAGAGGAAAAAATTAGTTAAGACCAAAGTTGGGCCCTTGAAGACAGAAACAGGTGAAATTATTATGGGGAACAAGGAAATGGCAGACGAGCTGAACAGGTACTTTGGATCTGTCTTCACTAGGGAAGACACAAACAATCTCCCAGATGTAATCGTGGCCAGAGGACCTCGGGTAACAGAGGAACTGAAGGAAATTTGCATCAGGCACAAAATGGTTTTAGGTAAACTGATGGGACTGAAGGCTGATAAATCCCCAGGGCCTGATGGTCTGCATCCCAGGGTACTTAAAGAGGTGGCTCTAGAAATTGTGGACGCATTGGTAATCATTTTCCAATGTTCTGTAGATTCAGGATCAGTTCCTGCAGATTGGAGGGTAGCTAATGTTATCCCACTTTTTAAGAAAGGAGGGAGAGAAAACAAGCAATTATAGACCAGTTAGTCTGACATCAGTGGTGGGGAAGATGCTGGAATCAATTATAAAAGATGAAATAGCGGTATATATGGATAGCAGTAGCAGGATAGGTCCGAGTCAGTATGGATTTACGAAGGGGAAATCATGCTTGACTAATCTTCTGGAATTTTTTGAGAATGTAACTATGAAAATGGATAAGGGAGAGCCAGTGGATGTAGTGTACCTGGACTTTCAGAAAGCCTTTGATAAGGTCCCACATAGGAGGTTAGTGGGCAAAATTAAAGCAAATGGTATTGGGGGTAGGGTACTGACATGGATAGAAAATTGGTTGGCAGACAGGAAACAAAGAGTAGGGATTAATGGGTCCTTCTCAGAATGGCAGGCAGTGACTAGTGGGGTACCGCAAGGCTCGGTGCTGGGACCACAGCTATTTACAATATACATTAATGATTTAGATGAAGGGATTAAAAGTAACATTAGCAAATTTGCAGATGACACAAAGCTGGGTGGCAGTGTGAAATGTGAGGAGGATGTTATGAGAATGCAGGGTGACTTGGACAGGTTGGGTTAGTGGGCAGATGCATGGCAGATGCAGTTTAATGTGCATAAATGTGAGATTATCCACTTTGGTGGCAAGAACAGGAAGGCAGATTACTATCTGAATGGTGTCAAGTTAGGAAAAGGGGAAGTACAACGAGATCTAGGTGTCCTTGTTCATCAGTCACTGAAAGTAAGCATGCAGGTACAGCAGGCAGTGAAGAAAGCTAATGGCATGTTGGCCTTCATAACAAGGGGAGTTGAGTATAGGAGCAAAGAGGTCCTTCTGCAGTTGTACAGGGCCCTGGTGAGACCACATCTGAAGTATTGTATGCAGTTTTGGTCTCCAAATTTGAGGAAGGACATTCTAGCTATTGAGAGAGTACAGCGTAGGTTCACAAGGTTAATTCCCGGGATGGCGGGACTGTCATATGTGGAAAGATTGGAGCAACTGGGCTTGTATACACTGGAATTTAGAAGGATGAGAGGGGATCTGATTGAAACATATAAGATTATTAAGGGATTGGACATGCTAGAGGCAGGAAACATGTTCCCAATGTTGGGGGAGTCTAGAACCAGAGGCCACACTTTAAGAAGAAGGGGTAGACAATTTAGAACGGAGTTGAGGAAAAATTTTTTCACACAGAGGGTTGTGGTTCTGTGGAATGCTCTGCCTCAGAAGGCAGTGGAGGCCAATCCTTGCCATAGAGGGAGTACAAAGAAGGTTCACCAGATTGATTCCTGGGATGGCAGGACTTTCATATGATGAAAGACTGGATCAACTAGGCTTATACTCGTTGGAATTTAGAAGATTGAGGGGTGATCTTATTGAAACATATAAAATCCTAAAGGGATTGGACAGGCTAAATGCAGGAAGATTGTTCCCGATGTTGGGGAAGTCCAGAACGAGGGGTCACAGTTTGAGGATAAAGGGGAAGCCTTTTAGGATGGAGATTAGGAAAAACTTCTTCACACAGAGAGTGGTGAATCTGTGGAATTCTCTGCCACAGGAAACAGTTGAGGCCAGTTCATTGGCTATATTTAAGAGGGAGTTAGATATGGCTCTTGTGGCTAAAGGGATCAGGGGGGTATCGGGGGGGGGAAGGCTGGTACAGGGTTCTGAGTTGGATGATCAGCCGTGATCATACTGAATGGCAGTGCAGGCTCGAAGGGCCAAATGGCCTACTCCTGCACCTATTTTCTATGTTTCTATGTCTTATTTCAGTGGTTGGTAAATTGATGGAGAAGATCCTGAGAGGCAGGATTTATGAACATTTGGAGAGACATAATATGATTAGGAATAGACAGCATGGCTTTGTCAAAGGCAGGTCGTGCCTTACGAACCTGAGTGAATTTTTTGAGGATGTGACTAAACACATCGATGAATGTAGAGCAGTAGATGTAGTGTATTTGGATTTCATCAAGGCATTTGACAAGGTACTCCATGCAAGGCTTATTGAGAAAGTAAAGAGGCATGAGATCCAAGGGGACATTGCTTTGTGGATCCAGAGCTGGCTTGCCCACAGAAGGCAAAGAGTGGTTGTAGACGGCTCATATTCTGCATGGAGGTCAGTGACCAGTGGTGTGCCTCAGGGATCTGTTCTGGGACTGAGGCTCATTGTGTGGACCTGGCCAAATGAGAACAAATGAAGTTTGTAATAAAAACCATGTTCTTCATAATGGAAATATGTACATCTGTAAATCTTGGCTACTTAGCTGGAAGGTTCATTAGTTATGTTCATATAGTCTAACAAAATAAGACAGAATTCCTAGAGTTTCTCTCTTCCTCCCCCTGCTCTGATTGTGAATCAGGATTTGTTTTTGATCTTCCCAATCATTTCTTGAAGATTTTAATGTATTTACCAACCATGTGATAACTAGAAAATCATATTTCTAGACTACAAATGGGACTCACTAGGAAGATTTGAACAGGCAAATTATGCCAGAGATATACAGCAAGGAACAAAGAAAGTTTACTTTCCACCTTTCAGTCCTTAACTATGATATTTTTCATTGGCTAATACTAAATCACAGCCATGGTGTTACAGCAAATTTTAACATCTGCAGCTGGATTTTATCAATCTTCCAACATACTGTATCAGTATTGAGCCACAAAATGCAATTTCCACATCTGATCACTGACCCACTTATACCCACCCCCACCTCCATTTGCAGTATACTGATCTGAGTCCAGATTGAAATGAGAATTGTAGTCTATAGTAATGAAACAGGCATTAAAGCTCAATGCAGCAAAACGTACACTCAGAACTGGACAAGCCTCATGATTCTATGCTTCTAACAGAGAGTGTTATTCACCAGAAACTCATTATAGCCTCATCAGCTTCTGGTTGCTGCGTTTCTGGGTGAGCTCTCTGGTGGAGGCACTGGGGGATAGGATTTGCCTTCACACTGCAGCTGTCATTTACACCTGGTATAACTGTAAAACTACAGCACTGTGCAAAAGACCTAAGCACTTATATATAGACAGGGTGCCTAAAACTTTTACACAGAGGTGGAGAGAGTGAGCAGCTTCAAGCTTCAAGTTCCTGGGTGTCAAGATCTCTGGGATATAACCTGGTCCCAACACATTGATGTAGTCATAAAGAAGTCAAGACAGCAGTTTTATTAGGAGTTTGAAGCGATTTGGCATGTCAACAAATACACTCAAAAACCTCTATAGTTGTACCATGGAGAGCATTCTGACAGGCTGCATCACTGTCTGGTATGGAGGGGCTACTGCACAGGACCAAAAGAAGCTGCAGAAGGTTGTAAATCTAATCAGCTCCATCTTGGGCACTAGCCTACAAAATACCCAAAGACATCTTGAGGGAGCGGTGTCTCAGAAATGCAGCAGCCATTATGAAAGACCTCCAGCACCCAGGACATGCCCTTTTCTCACTGTTACCATCAGGTAGGAGATACAGAAGCCTGAAGGCACACACTCAGCGATTCAGGAACAGCTTCTTCCCCCTGCCATCCGATTCCTAAATGGACATTGAATCTTTGGATACTACCTCACTTTTTTTTAATACACAGTATTTCTGTTTTTGCACATTTTTAATAATCTGTTCAATATATGTAATTGATTTACTTGTTTATTTATTATTATGTTTTATTTTATTTATTATTATAATTTTTTTTCTCTTTCTGCTAGATTATGTATTGCATTGAGCGGCTGCTGCTAAGTTAACAAATTTCACGTCACATGCCAGTGATAATAAACCTGATTCTGATCTATTTGTCAATGTTGAGTGGAGGACGAGTTTGTAAATTTGGCAGGAGCAAAGGGTGTTGGGAATGGTGAGGTTGGAGCGCCAACAGAGAATTATGGACGAATGGCAGAGTAGTGGCAGGGGTGGGGGGTGGAAGTGGAGTGGGTGCAGACACACCCAGCAATGAGATACCAGGCAAGGTAACTTGATTCCAAACAATTGGTTTATCAATCATTACAGAATGTCTCTCAGGTGCTTCTTGGTTCCTCCCATCGCCCTTTCCTTTCCCAACCAAGATTCTCCTCTCCCTGTCCCCCTCCTCACTCTCAGTCCACAATAGAGACTCATATCAGAATCAGGTTTATCATCGCTCAATAGGACATGAAATTTGTTTTTTAGCAGTGGCAGTATGGTGTAATACATAAAATTACAACAGTACTATGCAAAAGTCCTAGGCACCCCAGTGCTATATACTGTGTGTGCATATATATATAAATATCTTTACAAATTCAACGTCCAAGCAAATCTAGATATACCCAGCTATACCCTCGGTACCATCACCATTGTGTTGATATAAAGCATATCATCTGGTTGCTTCCAAACAGTTATGTTTATAAATAACTAATGATATAGTTAATGTGCATGAACCTTTTAGAAATGTATTGTAAGGGTGGAAATTTCTTTCTGTAACCCTATAAAATGGAATCCTAGGTACAGAGGATTGTTATTTAAGAAAATTCCTTTGTCCCTTTGAAAGAGCTGAATAATTTAGTCACTTACCCTAGCCTTTCCATCATCTTAAGTTAAACCTTTCCATGTACATATCCAATTGCTTTTTGGAAGATCCTGTGGTTCTGGAACTACTGCTCCTTAAAATAGTGTGTTCTAAATTTTAAAAATCTTCTGAGTGAAGGAAATCCCCTCGTTCTCTGTTCAGATTCCATTTGGTAAATAGGTTTAAAATTATGTACGTGGTAACCAACTTATTTACCAGAGAAAATAGTTTCTCCCCATTTTTTCTGTCAAATTTTACATAATGTTAAATACTTAATCATCTCTTAACTTCCTCAGCTCTAAGAGGAACAACCCCAACTTCTGTTATGAGTTTTGCGACTTGCCGTAGAGCGTTGACCATCTAGGTCTTGAGCCCCAGTATTTACTAATCATTATCTTAACTAGAGCTGTTAAAACCTTGTACTTTCATTTTAATCTTATCAAGTTAGTTGTGGCTGGCACGTGTTTCCTGCATTCTATGATTATCCAAAGAGGACTCTCGGTTAGTGCCTTAGCGAAGTCATTGCGTTGGAGAGAATAGTTTGTCTCGTGATATTGCTCAGCCATTCCTCTGGGGTTCTGTTGGTGTTCCTGTGTCTAATCTCTTGTTCCTGTCTCTTCGTGGGGATTCTGTCATTGCCCCGCTCCCGGGTGAAGTCAGTGCCAGCGACACCCGTGACTGAGAATGCCTGCCGATCTCCGCACTTGGGTCCAGTGACTGATAGCACACTATGACGGCTTCTTCATAATCTCCAAATTGTTGAATTCTCTTACCTTTAGTGTCATTCAGTAAAGTGTTGCTGTTTCTCAGTCACCCCACCCTGCAAAAACTCATTTCAGGGAGGTAACACCATCATTTTGCCGGAACTTCTGGGAGAGGTGGGATGTCTTCAATGGAGTAGCTCCTTAGCAGCTAGCCAGCTAGTTTAAATAACGTTATCTATGCTAATGAACGAATGACACCTGTTAAACTCATCTCAACATGTCTTTTACAGTCTTAACCCACCATGGACAATAGAAAAGTCACTGTTGCAAACAGTGCAGTGAGCAACACTGTCATTATTTTGACCCCTATTAGGCAGGGGTACACTTTAGTGTAGTCTGGGGTGACATACATTTTATATTTTCTTTTTTTGGAACACTCTGCCATGGCTCTCTCTCTCTCTCTCTCTCTCTCTCTCTTGCTCTCTCGCTCGCTCCCAAAAAAATCGATTTCCGGGATATTGTATATAATTTGCGGGCATCAGGGAGCCACTATCAATATGCGGGAGCCTCCCGGAACTTCCGGTAGAGGTGGGATGTCTGGTCTCCTCTCTCTATACCAGTAGAATTGGTAGAAATGTACTCAGTGCACTGCCTGTACCGGACTAGAGGTTTATAAAAAGCCTGAAGAGGACTGGCCAGTACAGTGGTGCAGCATGTAGAGCTGCTGCCCCACTGCTTAGGTGATCTGGGTTCGATTCTGACCTCTGGTGCAGTCAATATGGAGTTTGTACATCCTCCCTGTGACTGTGTGGGTTTTACTTTCAACTTTCCTCCCACATCCCAAAGATGTGTGGGTTATTTAGCTACGATAAATTGCCCCTAATCAGGAATAGGGTGCAGATGTTCATAAGAGTGCATCGATCATCAGGCTCTTGAACAAAAGGGGATAACTATAATTTTTAAGGACTCTTTTATCTTGCTATTTCATGCTTGTTATTTATTGCTATTTATTTGCAC